>NC_057795.1:136344871-136366056 GCF_018294505.1 Triticum aestivum | reverse complement strand
TTTTCTCCGGCAATCCCCACGCCACCGCCCCGCCAACGTCGTGCCACCGCCGGCGACCACCGCCCCCATCCTGAACCCTAAGATTGATAGTGGGTTACCTCTCCGGCGATCCCCCCTCCCCGCTGCGGCTGGTTCTTCCTTCACCCCGGCGAGCCCACCCCTTGGAAATCGACTGACCCAAAAGTCAATTCAGTCGACTGAAGTGTAGCCAAATCGGAGCAGCATCGCAAGCAAGAGCAAGAGCAGCAGCGCGAGCAAGAGCAGACCAGGCAAGGGACCAAGAGCAAGAGCAGAGCAGCAGCGCGAGTGAGAGCTAAAGCAGCAACAGCTCCTACTGATGTGGACGTCGCCACCGAGGGAGCGACGCCGTGGAGGAAGTGGCCGGCGATGCCGCCGTGGATGGAGCCGCGCCGTGTCGGCTCGGGACCGAGCGCCGGCAGCACCGTGAGATCGAATCAAGAAGAAAATGCGGCGATTAGTGTACAACCTCTTTGGTGGCGCCGATTAGGACGTAACTTCATCCGAGGAAACGGTGATGATGATGCTCTTCCGGTGGTGCAGGTGAAGACGGCGGTGTGGGAATGGAGGTGGCGCAAAAGACGAGGGGAACGTCGGGGCAGCTCCTTGGAGGTGGAGGACGGGGTGGCTGAACCGGCGGGATGATGAGATCCACGACAGATCCTCATCCCGTATGGTGGATGACGGACGTCGAGGTGTTGCTGTGGATGACGTTGTTGGAGAAGAAGCTCCGGCTGGGTGGCGGACATAGCAGGGTGTGGGGTTTCGTCGCGGGTTTTCGCGGCCTCGGTGTACGAATGGGTTGAAATTTCTGGACAAGCCTAACGTGTACTGTACCAAATCAATGCGCACTACAAATGTCATTCAAAACTTTGAATTCATGTTATGTTCAATTAAACTATTTCTCTACGTGTATAATGCATGCAACCTACTACTCAAATGAACGTTTTAGTGCATTCCAAACGTATATACTACCGCTTCAATATGAACTAAATTTGAATAAGATCTACAGTAATGATTGTTGTGAAGTCAAAGCATTTGTATTCGTTTCTCTGTTTTAATAAGTCTACAATCATCATTATTGTCAAGTTAAACCATCGTTTGTGTATTATCTTCACAACACACCACATGATCAGTATCGAGTTACATATGAACTATGTGTACTATATGAACTCGAACTAGATTTTTTAATCCACTTTATTTTGATTTCAAATCACATTAAATTTCTAGCTCTAGCTAGATCTTCATAATCTAAACCATGTCTCATATGTATAATGTGTTTATCACATTATGTATGGTGCCCCACCCCCTACGCCTACAAGTATTTAGATGTGAGTTGCAAACACCACACATTACCACAAATTCAAATAAAATGTGAGAATGTTCGATATATAGTATTGTTTAGATTGCTCGATATTTAGTTGTAAGCTGCAAACGCCGCACATTATCACAAATTCAAATAAGATGTGAGATTGTTTGATGTATAGTATGGTTTAGATTGTTCGGCATTTAGCTATGAGTTGCAAACGCCATGCATTATCACATTATGGTATAACATGTGCACAGCACGTGTATCACCGCTATATTCATGCATGCAATGTTTAAAACACTATGATCTCCTACTAAAATATATGAATCCGCTTTCATATCAAATTATGATCTTTGTTAGTCTCTTACACCCACACAGTCCTCTAACCTTTGTAGCTACCACTAACTTTCTCTCGTGCATGCACACGCCCTCCTCGCCCTCCCCCTCCCTCGGCATTCTATCCACCGCGCACATTCATTTTTTCCTTTAGGTCGTTCTCCCAGAGTCTCCACAACTCCTTTTCGACACACACCGATCGATAAACCTCTCTAGTGATGCCTGCCTACAGCATACACACACAGCTTCAATCTCCTCCTTTATGTGTCCTTGCCTCGTGTCTCTCATATGGTCAGACACACGTGTAAACTCTCACCCCTCTTTTAATCGATCTCACAACCGCACACTCCTCCCCCTATCCACCTAGTAGTTGGGCCTCTCGCACCACCTCCTAGCTCCATTCTCTTTGTCTATCCGTCTCGCTGGGCCTTATTTGCCTCTAACAAATGGACGTACACCGACCGATCTCTCGCTATACATATAGCCAGCTAGGTCCTTATAACTCGTTTTTACCCACACATCGATCGATCTACCTAATTAGTTGTGTCTCTCCCTTCCTCCAACAAACAACAATTGATCTACCGATCTAGTTAGGTTTGCTTACCAAACACATGGTTCCCCTTCATCATCCATGGATGCGTCCCGACAGATCTATCACGCACAGGCACACACAGAAACACATCCCCACTCTTATTGATATCATTGCAGTTCCACCCTCAGTTGTCTAGTAGGCCTCTCCCAACATCTCCGAGAAGCAACTCCATCACCCATCCAGCACTCTACCCCTCTCCCTCCCTCTCCCTCCCTCTCTCTCTCCTCTATCTCTCTGTCGCATCATATTTCCCATCCTTCAGTTATGTATGGATGTCGACCGATCTCCCTCATGACATAGCTGGGTCTCTCCTTCTCAACACATATACGAGTCGTTCTACCTCTATAGTTAGGCCTATGCCTACCCCTCCCCCCACCCCCTCCACCCCACACACACCGATACATCAAGCGCTCTAGTCATGTCTCCCTGCCACACACAAACTTGACATGTGCCCTCTAACATTCTGGTAGGCCAGTCGCCCTATATCTTTGACTTGCACACACACACACACGCAATTTCGATGGCTCTCTTCATTGATCTCGCACCCACCCGTACTTGATCCTCTCTTCGACTCTATCGATAGCTATGACCCCTTCCTCTCTTCTCATGGATTGCCCAACCCTCTATGTATGATATGGATAGGCCTCCATTTCACACACATTGCATGCAAAATTTTGTTTGAGATGTCATCGACACATATTCCCACAAATAATTCATGAAATCAATCCCCACCCCACCCCCACCCCCACCACAAAACAAAAAACACTCACGAACACGGTTTGTATCTCTCACACACACCCACGTAGGTGGGGGACGTGTACGAAGAGAAGAGGTGCATGCACGGCGCACGTACTCCCGTCTCTTTCCCAACCACACCCGCGCGGGTACACGGTGGAGCTCATTTCTGTACGAAAAAGGCATCCCACATGGTAATTTGGTACGTCTACTGGTTGTCCACTTGGTGGAGGGAGGATCGTCTACCACGGGTGAACAAAGAAATTGCGACTTGACGCGTTTTGTTAAATTAAAAAAAGAGGCAAACCATGTTAGGCCTACCTTAGAGGCAAGGCTCTATACACTGGAGTACTTTTGATGTGTCCCGTCAACTCGCAGAACAAGGAGAAGCTTGCTTAGTACGCCGTCTCCCCCGCCCACGGGCGCGGTGGCTCGCAGGGTGAGGTGAAGCTTGCTCCTCCCTCGCCCATGCGCGTAGTGGCTCGCAGGACGAGGAGAAAAATTTACTACTCCCTCCGTTTACTCCTCGTCCCTACTACCTTGGTTATAGGGATTATATCATATTGTTTGGAATATATATGTCCTTAGTAGATTTCAATATGAACTACTAGTACATACTCCAAACATTGATGTATATAGACGTATTTTAGAGTGTACATTCACTCATTTTGCTCCGTATGTAGTAGCACTCTCCCTTGCCCCTCGACCCTCGCTCACGTGGTGGACGTGCAACAATTCATTCGGTCTCATATAGCCAGAACGATATATACTACACTGCCATTATCGGTCGACTTCCCGAAGAGGCGAAGAGCCAATCGCAAGGTTAATATTTTGGAGATGCCAAGTGCAAGGTTATAGGAGAACGAGTAGTAGGTGCCGCGTCATTTATAAATAATTTTTTTTTCTTCAGTGGCACGTACGCAATATGATAGGTTCATATGGAGAGAAAAGGAAAGTGCTCCACTATATACATAGTCAGGACGGGCCAGCCTACACGGTTGCTTGCTGGGGTTGCTCTCTTCACACTCTCTCGTACAAAACGACTATGGCCACATCTCTAACATCTCGGCAGATCACGTCTGCTTGGGGAAGGGGTGGATGCTTAGTGTAGATGCGGTGTCCGTCACCGACGGCGAAAACCCACTGTCGGCACGTCCCGATCAGGGGTCCCCGCCGTTCTCTCTCACAAAGCCAGTGAGGTTGCCTTCGTCCCTTGCTCACTGCCGCGACGTGGGTAGTTGCCGCCTCCTGCCGCCCTCCTCAAGGTCGAGCTACGTCCCTCAGGTACAACTCCCTTTACAGCCGGCTTGCACCACTACTCCAGCTGCCCACATCACTCCCTGTGGATATTTCTCTACTTCTTTGCCCCGCACATACCTGATACCTCTACTGGCTTCTACATACTATATTTATGATGAGTTTATGTCTCATCAACTAGTCCTAGTAATCTTATTGTAATCACGCTTCTTCAATTTCTTTGCCACAGGGATGCTCATCTCGATTTTGGTGAAACTGCACAAAATGATCCGATGGTCAAAAGGTTGCAAACTTCATTTATTAGGAAGCTCGAACGTTGCTAGCAAATTGAAGCCTGGTCAGGGTTCACGGTTCTAGGGCTAGGGACTGCATGGATCGGTTTTTTCTTTAGCTTCCTCTGTTCCAAAATAAGTGTCAACTTTAGTAGTAGTACAACTTTCTACTAAAGTTTGCACAAAGTTGAGACACTTATTTTGGAACGGAGGGAGTACATATTTGCTATGATCTGTCAATCATTGAGATGCAATAGCATGCATGTTAGTCTCCTTTGTATTTGATGAAATGTTGTAACGGGCAACCTTGGACGCAAGATACATGTAACAGGAGCTGGAAGCTTCATAGCATTGTACAAATTTATCTCGCTGATAAATTACAGTACGTACTAGTACTATACTAGTACTTCCTCCATTCCTAAATATAAATCTTTGTATAGATTTCACCATTAACCACATGCGGATGTATATAGATGCATTTTAAGTGTAGATTCATTCATTTTGTTCCGTATGTAGTTCACCTAGTGGAATCTCTACAAAGACTTATCTACTAGTAATAGCTAGCCCCCACTACTAGGAATTCTCTATCCTCTCCTTGAGCCACATCATCAAAATTGACGTAGCTGTTAGATGAAGTAAATCAGTCATAATAGCCGTCTGATCTAGACGTTGAGAGGCTCAGCAGTAAGCCACATGCAAGCATGCAGAAATACCGTGGCACATGCATGTGAGTGGGTTTTAAATCACATCAACATGTCTGCATGCAAGCATGCACTGGTGAAAGTGCTAGTATCGACTAGAGGGGGGGGGGTGAATAGGCGATTTTTATGAAAGTCTTCAAAACTTGGAAGTTTCAAGGACAAACAACAGAAACAACCTAATTGATATGCAGCGGAAGATAAACTACCCTAAACAAGCCATAGTCAAGTATGTAATGATGTGGAAGTACAGGACTAATAGCAGTTAGGTAGTAAGGATCAAGACGGAAGATAGTGTGAAGCCAATCAACAATAGTAGTCAAGCAATGAAGTCAAACAGATAAACAGATAGGCAATGACTTCACGAAGATAAACTTAAGTAAGGTTGGAAGGGATAGAACCAGTTGCTTGTTGAAGACACAAGATTTGTTGGACCAGTTCCAGTTGCTGCGACAACTATACGTCTGGTTAGGGAGGCTGAGATTTAACTCAGAAGACCGTGTCTTCACCTTATTCCCCTTGAGCTAAGGACACCCAGCCCCCGCCCAATCACTCTGGTAAGTCTTCAAGGGAGACTTCCAAACCTTCATAGACTTCGTTCACCGGCAATCCACAATGACTCTTGGATGCTCAGAACGCGACGCCTAACCGGCTGGAGGATTCACAGTCCTCAAGTGTAATAAGTCTTCAGGTCACACAGACAGAAAGACTTCAGTGATGCCTAACACTCTTTGGCTCTGGGTGTTTGGGCTTGGTCCTCGCAAGAATTTCTCTCTCTCAAATGCTTCGAGGTGGGTTGCTCTCAAACAACAAAAGCCGTGCATAAACTCTGAGCAGCCACCAATTTATGGTGTAGGGGGTGGGCTATTTATAGCCACTAGGCAACCCGACCTGATTTGTCCAAAATGACGCTGGGTCACTAAGGAACTGACACGTGTTCCAACGGTCAGATTTCAAACACACGCGGCAACTTTACTTGGGCTACAAGCAAAGCTGACTCATCCAGCTCTGGATAAGATTTGCCCTCATTGTCTTCGCTCGAAGACATAGGATTTGAGTTGAGCATCACTTCAGTCACTCTGACTTAGTTCACTTGGACCCCACTTAACAGTACGGTGGTTCCTATGACTCAACAAAGAAGAAAATGAAACAACGAAACCACATAGTCTTCGCACTCCCTAGTCTTCACACAATGTCTTCTCATGTCATAGTCTTCAATATGAATATCTTCTCTTACCACCATTGTCTTCAATGTCTTCATACATTTTTAGGGGTCATCTCCGGTAGGTAAACCGAATCAATGAGGGACACTACCTGCGTTATCCTGCAATTCTCACAAACGCATTAGTCCCTCAACCAACTTTGTCGTCAATACTCCAAAACCAACTAGGGGTGGCACTAGATGCACTTACAATCTCCCCCTTTTTGGTGATTGATGACAAACTGGTTGAAGTTTTCAACGGGGATAAAGTATGTGAAATTGTAAGGATAGGGAATTGTCTTCATAAGTTGCAAGGGCTCCCCCTGAAGATGTGCATATAAGTAATTTGCTTTTGGAATGCAAATGCACATGGCAGGTTGTACTTGTGGAGATCCACTTCAACTTATGAAGATAATTCATCATGCATGAAATGATATAGCGAGTAGAATGATATGCATAATGAAAAATGGACGTCTGCAGAATGATCTAAGTGCGGAAGTTATCATCGCACATGCGGAATTTATCATCGCATCATAGTAGAGTAAATAAGTAGCAGAAGTAGCAGACGACCATCAAGTTTAGGTGTTACAACTCAAAGAACCAAATGTTTCAAAACACAAGAGTTGTAAGCACGCAGCAAAATATAATGCAACCACCCATATGAACCCGCTTGAAGACTATCAACTCATACGCTTCTCCCCCTTTTGTCAGTAATGACCAAAAAGGTTGGAAGACATAGAGTATCTACTCGCCACGAGTAGGTGAAGCAGCTGGGTCGTTGTCGTTGGTTGGCGGTGCAGATGAACTTGGTGCCGTGTCGATGCGCGCAGTTGTAGGAGGTGGTGAAGTAGCATCGTCTTCATCATCGATCACTCTGGCATTAACTGTTGCCGCGGAAGAGGAATATTCAGAGTCTTTAAGAGATGGAGTGCGACATAAGACAGCAGTCCGTGGAGGAGTGGAGTCAAACTGGAATCTTTCATTGAAGTCATCGTCTTGAAGATCAGCTTCAGCACTGAGCAGGGTCAGACTCTTCCATGATCTTCGGCAAGTTTCATGAGCAACAAAGGCATTCTTGGTGGCAAGGTTGCGAATGCGATTGACATCCACCAAGAGGCTTTGCATCTGTCTCTTGAGCCAGAAATGATGCTTATCCTGTTTCTGATGAAGGGCCACAAGAAGTTCTCGGTCATTAAGAACGCGAGAACGCTTCCGAGGCCTTTGCGCAATGGTGCTTTCAGTGGCTTTAGTGGGCGCTCTGTGAGGCAGACGAGTGTTACCAGCTAGTGGATAGATTCTTGTTGCTGCTTGAACACCTTCAATAGGCTGAGTGAAGCTTTGGTGCTCAATGTTCTGAAGACAAAGCGGCGTCTTGGCAGGGTTAGAGTATATAGCATCAACTGACATATCAACCTCTGGCAGAAATATTATGTGGTTGCGAGCAGAGGGCTGATAATTGACAGATGAGTGTCGCTTGATGAGGCGCATGACCCATGGAGCATAAAACTTCAGACCAAATAGGTCAGATCCGGAAGCAGCAAGTTGCCTGATGAAGAATTCCTGAGTGTTGAAGCTAATGCCATTGAGAATATAGAAGACCAAAGTCTTCATTGCTCCTTCAAGCTTGGCCGCTGATGAGTGTCCCTTGACTGGCCATAGAGTTCGCCTGATGATATGATATATGGTTCGAGGCAGATACTCAAGGTCTTCAACAAAGAAATGTGTGGGATACTCAGCGTCAGATGGCAAAGGCTTCATCATGCTCAACATCTGGCTCATATTTGGTTCTGGCTTGTGGAAGATGCTCTCCACAACATTGCGGTGTAGCTGACAGTTAGGCTCATACAGTTCTCCAGGAGTGGCTAGCCCAGTAAGCTCGATGATATCCATAGCTTTCGCTTCATGATGAACATTTCCAGTCATCCACTCGAGAACCCAAGTCTTGATGTCTCTGTAGTAGCCGCGAATGTGCAGAGTGGCATAGAATTGAAGCAATAGCTCTTCATTCCAATGTTCTTTGTCTGTCACAAAATGGAGGAGACCAACATCACGAAAGCAATCAAGTGCTTCTTCCAAGCACGGCAGTCCAGCAATAGCTTCAGTGTCAAGACGCATATGAGGGAAAATGCACCCTTGATCATATAACACGCATGAGTAATAGCTTCTCTGCTGATAGCTCCAGAACCGATCTGATGAAATCCTTGGCTTGGAGTAGGGGTTCTTGGCGCTGTCAAAGAAGGTATTGTGGCTTTTGAAGCCATTTGCATTGAAGGACCCGGGGGAGTTGGCAGTACTTGGAAACCTTGGCAACCGTGGCTTTGGCTTCTGGATCTGAGGCCTATGCTCAACATGATAGTCAAATTGGGGTCCTGAGGCAGAGGGTGGAGGCACCAGAATGGGCCATCGGACAGTGGTAAGCTGACCATGATTGTATGCTTGCTCAATAGTGTGAGGCCTTGGTGGCAGAACAGGAGCAGGGGCAACATCAGAGGAGTCAGGCTGCACAGCAGGTGCTTCAGGAGTAGTTGTCATATTGGCTTCAGGTGTAGCATCCTCATGGGCTTCAGGTGCAGCATCCTCATTGGTTTCAGGTGCGGCAACCTCATTAGTTTCAGGTGCAGCACCCTCATTGGTTTCAGGTTCTGTGCCCACACTTGCTTCAGGCACACTAGATGGTGCAGGCTCCACATTAGCGTCAGCCATGACTACGTCATTGGCTTCATTGGTGTTGGTGGTGGCAGCCTCAACATTGTCAGCCTCCTCTTGACGAACAGGAGGGTCGGGCATAGGCACGTTCACATCTGGAACTACTTCTTCTTCAATCGCTGGGGGAGTTGGTACACGTACTTATTCATTTTCCTCGGCAGCCGAAATGTCTTCAGCAGCATGTGCTTCAGACTCGGAGACGTTCACTGTGGGAGCTGGTTCAGAAAATACTTGGCGTGCAACAGGTGAACGTTGCACTTCTCCTTCTGGAACGCTCGACAGAGGGACTTCAGGCCTTTGTCCTCTGCGAAGCCTATGAAGTGCTGGCTTCAAGTTAGGAGATGGAGTTGGCTGAGCCTGAAAGTCTTCATCCTCTTCTTGCACTAGGGGTGTAGCTTGTTGTTGTTGTTGGGGAGTACTGGGGGAGTCTTGTTGTTGTTGTGGGTGATCAGCCCACGATGCATCCTGAGCAATTGGCGTCAATGGACGACCAATGCTGATGAGTTTGCTGTTCGTACGAACAGGCGATAATACCACTTGATGTTCGATCTGAGGAAGAACTTCATCATCATTTACATTGTCATCTTGACCAATGTCTTCAGCAGCGGTGGGTTCAGCTGCTGGAATATCTTCAGCTTCATGAGCCTCTGTGGTAGCAGGCTCATGGACAACCATCCTTCGTTCTTGATGTACGGACATAGGGCGAACCACGGAAATGGGTTCAACGACTAAGGGCTCTATGCAAGCAGCCCTAGTCTTCTTGGTCTTGCGCTTCTTCTTGAGGGGAGCGGCATCAGAGGCTTCGGTGTTCTTTCTTTTTCTGGCTTCAGCCTCTGCAGCCCTCGTCTTCTTCTGTTCTAAAGCGGTTGTGGTGACCTTAGGCTTCGAGCCAGTCATGCTGCTTGGGAAGATAATGCGAGGGGCTTCTTGGCTTGAAGGTACAGGAAGATTAGCAGGGTGCTTGTTCTTCTTCTTTGCAGCCATCCTGGGGTCAATGCCAGGACAGCCAAGGGACTTGCGCTTCTCAGCCTCATTGTATGCAAGCACACACTTATCAGCCAAAATCTTCATGCGCTCACGTGAGCCCTGAGCTTCTTGACGTTTCTTCAGAAAAGCTTCTTTAAGCTCATGGAGCATGACTTTAAAGTTGCGGACGTCTTGAACACTTAGCTTGGCCACATGCTTCTTGAATTGAGCCTTCTCAAAATCAATCTTGTTTTTGAGCTCAACAATGCGCTGAGCGAGAGCTAGCTCAGAAGCAATGGCGCCATTGAAGGCGACACTAAGGCCAATTGGAAGCTGTAAGTCTTCAAAGCTGACGTTGGGGGTGTCGAACCACTCATCAATGAAATTGTGAATGATGGCCACATCAAAGAGAGGCAAGTTGCTGAAGATTTCAGCTTCTTCCTTGCTCTTTATCAGCTGTTCAAGAGCATCATCAACAAGATCTTCATCACTTGATAGATCAATGGGTTCTTCACGCAGAATTACGGCAGGAGTCAAAGCTCTTTGATCAGATGGTCTAACAAGTTGCTTCTTCTTGTTCGTTCTCTTGGAGACACGGGACAGATCTTCAGATTGCACACTGGCTTTAGGAGGTGCAGTGGCCAGTGGCTTCGCACGTGAAGTCTTTGGAGGTGCAGCTGAGGTTGAAGCCTTTGACTTCTTTTGCTTCTGCGGCTTTGGAGGAGGAGCAGGGGCTTCATCAGAGTCAGCACCATCGTCAGAATGATCTACTCTGGCGCCTTGGACCATGATGTAGGTGATGAGGCCGTCAAGGTTGGCGTAGGGGCCAATGACATTGGGATTGGCATCACGGGAGCCATCAGCACGAGGAGCAGAAGGACCTGGGTTGAAGTCCAGACCCAAGGACTTCTTGTTCTTCTTGGCCGAAGCCACAGCAAACTGGTAGTTGCACTTGAAGAGAGAGTCATCACGACACCATAGTAGTGAGGTGGGATCGGCGTTCGCTCGCTGTGGCCCACGGACCATACAAGGATAGAAGCCTTGTTCAATGGCTTCAGCTCGGCTCTTAGGTTGAAGGCCTCGATAGAGGATATCACCCCAAGGTCTCTTAATGGCATGCTTCTCGGCATATTCCTTTGTGACAAACTTGTACTTGAACCACTCCTCAGCCCAATAGCGTCGAATCCATTGGATTCGTGTCTTTCTCTGACGATAATTTTGTTCTGGATCTGTCTTGTATAGTTCTGCTAAATCATCAGGCAGATCTTTAGATGTTCCTTCTCTGCGCTGTCTGCCACCCTTCCTTGCTGATTTTTCTGCAGCCATGAACTTCAAGCTGAAAGGCTTCAATAAGTTCAAAGGCTTCAGAGATTTGCGCTTGCTGGTCAAGCAGGAACTGGCTTCAGGAGAGTTTATATGATGTTGTAAGTATTCTGCAAACGAATGCAGACTATGAGAACCAAGGGATTCTCCCACAGACATGTACCTGTGACAGCATTAGAGATGCGAGGGAAGGGGAAGAGGTCATATGCATTCTCAGAAGATTTTGAAGATAATCAGTTTGAAGACATTGACCTCATGATGCGAAGACATTCACTTATATAGGTGAGTTGGTTCCAGATTTGTACCAATCCGTGAATAAGTACAAGTGAGGAATCAAACTAGACAAGAAATCTAAGTGAATCGACTAAGCAGTATGAGATGCAGACGGAATAGATCTAGCTTTGAGTAGACAGAAACTACTTTCGGTAAACAGGATGAATCTTGAAGATCAAAAAGGTGGTAAAAATGGAGTTATAATTACCGCACGAAGAACTGCTAGATGGAAGAATAGGAGACCGAGCAGTTCAGCCCACCGTGCCCTAACTTGGCGACGGAGGACACCTACGGCGACGGCGGAGAGGACGATGTCCGCGGCCGGCGTGAGGACGGCGTCGGAGAAGTCGTGGCAGCTAAGCGCTTCGTCACCGACGTCGTCGCGAGCTAGCGGTGGCGCTAGGGTTTTGACGGAGGTGGAGAGGTGGAAGAAGTATTTCTTTACCACAGGGGACAGGTATTTATAAGTAGGTGAGAGACACAGCGCAATTATGCTGGTGCCCCTGGCGGTTCACATCTGAGGGGCACGTGGCAATCATGCAACACACTCAGGGTTGTCCCATGTTCCCACGCCCGCCAGGCATGTCGGAGAGTTGTTCTGGCTTCTCCGGATTTCAACAGTAAAGATAAGCCATTTAAAATAGATTTAATGTTTATCTCTTTGCCTTCTGCTGACTAGGACGCAGAGAAGACATTCGACAGTTTCAATAGAATGCATATGATTTGGACAGATAGAGTTTGAGATAGTAAGCATAGAGAGGTTGGGGTCCGATCACATTCACTTAGTTCAAAAGATCCAACCTTGAGGACATGGCTATAAGTGAATGCTGTAGAGGGCAGAACACTAGTATATATATATATATATATATATATATATATATATATATATATATATATATATATATCAGAAAGCAATCAAATCATCATAGTGCAGAAAGTCATGAAGACAAATTGAAACTGAAGACAAACCAAATGCGAAGTCATTGCAATATAGCGCCTTGAGTGAAACACTTCAAACAAAGAAGGTTGGTGGTGGCATTACCCACCGTATAGGAAGTATTAGACCCAGACACGGCGCACAATTATCATGGCGCTCCGAAGTCAAATTCCATGTTAATGTATTCACACTCAGAGTGTAAATCTTCATTGATTGAAGATATACCTTACTTTGTGTGTTGCACATCTAAGTCATCAACATGCATAAGTGTTAGGATGTGTGCCTGATCACAGGACATTAGAGGATTCCAAGATATTTATCTCACACCGTAACTTGCAAAACCTTTTCTCATCCAAGGGCTTTGTGAAGATATCTGCTAGTTTCTCTTCAGTGTTGACGTGAATGATATTGATGTCTTTCTTCATAACATGATCTCTGAGAAAGTGATGACGAATTTCAATGTGCTTTGTCTTCGAGTGTTGGACTGGATTGTTGGCTATTTTGATGGCACTCTCATTGTCGCAGAAGAGAGGTACTTGTTTCAGGTTGATGCCATAATCCTTGAGAGTTTGCTTCATCCATAGAAGCTGAGCACAACAGGATCCAGCAGCAATGTATTCAGATTCAGCAGTTGAGAGTGATACACAGTTCTGCTTCTTCGAAGACCAATAGACAAGTGATCGACCAAGAAAATGACATGTGCCAGATGTAGACTTGCGATCCACCTTGTCACCAGCATAATCAGCATTCGAGAATCCAACCAAATCGAATCTTGAGCCCTTGGGATACCATAATCCGAGTGTTGGGGTGTAAGCCAAATATCGAAGAATTCGCTTCACAGCTAAGTGATGCGATTCCTTTGGTGCCGCTTGGTATCGAGCACACATGCAAACACTAAGCATAATATCTGGCCTAGATGCACATAAATAAAGCAAAGAACCAATCATGGAGCGGTATACCTTTTGATCGAACTCTTTACCATTGTCGTCGGGACCAAGATGGTGTTTGGCTGGCATTGGCGTCGTGTAGCCTTTGCAGTCTTCCATTCCAAACTTCTTTAGACAATCTTTGAGGTATTTCTCTTGAGATATGAAGATGCCATTCCTCTGCTAACGAATTTGAAGACCAAGGAAGAACTTCAGCTCACCCATCATGGACATTTGATATTGCTCTTGCATCATGTACCCAAACTCATCACTGTACTTCTGGTTGGTGCATCCGAAGATGATGTCATCCACATATATTTGGCACACAAACAGTTCACCATCATATGTCTTCATGAAGAGAGTGGGATCGAGGGATCCAGGTTTGAAGCCTTTGCTCTTCAGGAAGTCTTTGATTGTATCATACCAGGCACGAGGGGCTTGTTTGAGTCCATACAGTGCCTTGTTTAGCTTGTACACCATATCAGGTTGTTTTGGATCTTCAAAGCCAGGTGGTTGTGCGACATACACTTCTTCTTCAATCTTGCCATTGAGAAATGCACTCTTTACATCCATTTGATATAGCAAGATATTGTGATGATTAGCGTAGGCTAGCAGTATGTGAATAGCTTCAAGCCTAGCAACAGGATCAAATGTTTCATCGAAGTCTATTCCTTCAACTTGAGTGTATCCTTGAGCCACAAGACGTGCTTTGTTTCTGACGACTTGACCATGCTCATCTTGCTTGTTTCGATATATCCATTTTGTTCCAATAATGTTATGCTTGCGAGGATCAGGTCACTTGACAAGTTCCCAGACATTATTCAGTTTGAACTATTGAAGTTCTTCTTGCATGGCTTGAATCCATTCAGGTTCCATAAAAGCTTCAGCAACTTTCTTGGGTTCTGATATTGACACAAATGAAAAGTGCCCACAGAAGTTTGCTAGCTGTGTTGCTCTTGATTGAGTGAGCGGACCAGGTGCATTGATGCTGTCAATTATCTTCTCTATTTGAACTTCATTTGCAACACAAGGATGAACAGGACGAAGGTTTTGCTCTGGCTCATCATTGTCATCATTGGGAGGATTGTCTTCGGTCTGAGCATTGTCTTCAGGTTGATTTGGTGCAGAAATGATAAGTTCCTCTTTAGGCTGTGCTTCAGAGGGCATGATTTCACCAGTTCCCATCAGCTTGATAGACTCGTTTGAAGGAGCTTCATCAAGTGTACTTGGCAGAATCTCTCTCTGTGAACCATTGGTTTCATCAAATTTCACATCCACAGTTTCAACGATCTTGTAGAGATAAAGGTTGAAGACTCTGTAGGAGTGTGAATCCTTTCCATAGCCAAGCATGAAGCCTTCGTGAGCCTTAGGTGCAAATTTTGACTTGTGATGGGGATCCTTGATCCAGCATCTTGCTCCAAATACTCTGAAGTAACTGACGTTCGGCTTCTTGCCAGTAAGTAGCTCATATGATGTTTTGTTCAGAAGCTTATGAATGTACACACGGTTGATGATATGACATGCTGTATCAATAGCTTCAGGCCAGAACTTTCTTGGTGTCTTGTACTCATCTAGCATTGTTCGAGCCATCTCAATGAGGGTTCTGATTTTGCACTCAACAATGCCGTTTTGTTGAGGTGTGTATGGAGCAGAGAACTCATGAGTGATTCCCATTGTATCCAGGTACATATCAAGTCCAGTGTTCTTGAATTCAGTGCCATTGTCACTTCTGATGTGCTTGATCTTCACACCATAGTTGTTCATAGCTCGATTTGCAAAGTGCCTGAAGACATCTTGCACTTCAGTCTTGTAAAGAATTATATGAACCCATGTGTATCTTGAGTAGTCATCAACAATGACAGAAGCCATAGAGACAGGCAGTTGTTGTGAGGGTGGAGTAGTGAGTAGGTCCAAACAAGTCCATGTGTAACAGCTCGAAGGGTTGAGATGTTGTCATGATTGTCTTCGAGGGGTGCTTTGCCCTTGTCATCGTTCCAGCTTCACAGGCACCACACAGATGATCCTTCTTGAACTAGACATCTTCGATGCCTATGGCATGCTTCTTCTTGACGAGTGAGTGTAAGTTCCTCATGCCAGCATGTCCCAGCCTTCGATGCTAGAGCCAGCATTCTGAAGCTTTTGTGAGAAGACATACGGCAAGCTGTGGACCTGCTGAGAAATCTACCATGTATAGATCATCTTTTCAATACCCTTCAAAGACTAGAGATTTGTCAGATTCCATTAGTACAAGGCAACGATATTTGCCAAATATCACAATCATGTTCAAGTCACAAAGCATTGAGACAGACATTAAGTTGAAACCAAGGGATTCAACAAGCATCACTTTATCCATGTGTTGATCCTTTGAGATTGCAACTCTACTTAGACCCAATACCTTGCTTTTACCAGTGTCAGCAAATGTGATGCAACTCTTGTCGGATGGACGTAAGGTTGAGTCCATGAGAAGACTTCGATCACCAGTCATATGATTTGTGCATCCACTGTCCATAATCCATTCTGAAGCTTTTGGTGATGTACCCTACAGTGCAGTTAGGAGGATAGGCTTCACAAGAGTGTTGTGAAGCATAAGCATTTGACACATATAGGGACAGTCACATCTTATATCAAGGTTAGAACATAGTATGACTGATAAGATATTCGGATGAAGTATATTGAATGACATTTTATCGTGTGTCCTAAATGAGTTTTAGGTCCCCAGCAATAGTATCGGACGCCATTGATTGCTGGCTGGAGACCATTTTATGCAAAAGAGAGTTAGTTATTCTTTGCCACCCACATCTTTAGTGGGGGCTTAGAAGCAATGAGTCTAAGTGCAGCATATGAGAATTTTGGCTTTGAAGCCCTAGCAAATAGCCTTGCAGGAGATGAATGATACTCATATGAATAGGCAGAAAAGTTCTTAGTCCTATGAACATAGCGGTTCGAAGATACACGCTCATATTCATAAGTCTGAGCATGATTTCCCTGCAAAACATTGGCGTTAGGGTGACTCATGTGAGTCCTGTATCTGTATGAAGCCTTTGGGCCACATGAAGCTATAGGTCTGGGGTTTGTCTTCTTCCTTGGTGGTGTCATGACGACATTCACAGGAAGATTCTCAATGTACCGCTTAGGTACCCAGATCTTCTTCATAGGTGGTCCATTCCTGCAGTTAGTACCAATGTACCTGGCAAACACCTCACCATTCTGATTTTTGAACAGCTTATAGTTTGCATCAAAGGATTCATCAATGATAATAGGATTAGCACAGGTAAAGCCAGATAAGGTAGATGGATCTATTGAAGGTTCCTTTGCAGCAACCCATGTGGTTTTGGGGTACTGCTCAGGCTTCTAGTACGAACCATCAACGTTCATTTTCCTTTCAAACCCAACACCCTCTTTCCTAGGGTTTCGGTTCAGAATCTGCTTTTTGAGGACATCGCAGAGAGTCTGATGTCCCTTCAAACTTTTGAACATCCCTGTTTCAAGCAATGTCTTCAACATAGCATTTTCATCAGCAACAGCAGTGGTATCCTCCGCAGAGGGGTTAGTAACCACATCAGTAGGTGAAGACAATGAAACAGTAGCAGTAGTGGAACATTCAGCAACATATGTAGCGTTATCACGCTCAATGCATTTTAGACATGGTGGTGCAAATCCATCCTGAGCGGAACTGATCTGTTGAGTGCGAAGTGACTCATTCACTTTTTGAAGATCTTCATGAGCCGCTCTCAATTTCTCAAGCTCTTGTTTCCTTTGAAGATAATCATAGGAGAGCTTTTCATAAGTAGTTGAGAGTGATTCATGACGACCTTCAAGTTCTTGGTACTTCGCATGAAGATTTTTTATGTCATCAACTAAGGACTGTGTCACGCCCAATATGCGACCCTATCCAAAAGGAACTCGAAGGTCCCACCAAGGATAGACCCGCATATTGGAATGCTTTTGCAAGGTGGATATCATTACATCGACATTACATAATAGATGGGGATACATACAAGAGGCATACAATGCCACACGAATACAACATCATCACATACAAGAACAACATCCGACTACGGATGAATCATAAACAGAAACTCAAACAATAACCACCCTGCTAGCCCAGGCTGCCGACCTGGAACCTACCCCTGATCGAAGAAGCAGAAGAAGAAACTCCAAAACAAGCAACATCGCTCTCGCGTCATGATCGTCGCAAAACCTGTACCTGCAACTATTGTTGTAGTAATCTGTGAGCCACGAGGACTCAGCAATCCCATTACCATGGGTATCAAGACTAGCAAAGCTTAATGGGAAAGGAAGGGGTAAAGTGGTGAGGTTGCAGCAGCGACTAAGCATATATGGTGGCTAACCAACGCAAATGAGAGCGAGAAGAGAAACAAGCGGAACGGTCGTGAAGCTAGCAATGATCAAGAGGTGATCCTGAACACCTACTTACGTCAAACATAACCCAGAAACCGTGTTCACTTCCCGGACTGCGCCGACAAGAGACCATCACGGCTACACACGCGGTTGATGCGTTTTAATTCGGATCAGGTGTCAAGTTATCTACAACCGGACATTAACAAATTCCCATCTGCCACATAACCGCGGGCACGACTCTCGAAAGTTTATACCCTCCAGGGGTGTCCCAACTTAGCCCATGACAAGCTCTCACGATCAACGAAGGAATAGACCTTCTCCCAGGAAGACCCGATCAGTCTCGGAATCCTGGTTTACAAGACATTTCGACAATGGTAAAACAAGACCAGCAAAGCCGCCCGATGCGCCGACAATCCTGATAGGAGCTGCACATATCTCGTTCTCAGGGCAACACCGGATGAACACTACGTATGGCAACCGACGATACCCCAAGTTGCCTAGGGGCGGCACCGCAAGTGGCTCTGGTTTGGACCAACACTTAGACAAGCATTGGCCCGGGGGGGCTATAATAAAGATGACCCTTGGGTTAATTACTCCCAAGGGAAATGTAGGTGGTGGTGAGGCAAATGGTAAAACCAAGGTTGGGCCTTGCTGGACAAGTTTTATTCAAAGCGAACTGTCAGGGGGGTCCCATAAATCACCCGACCGCGTTAGGAATGCAAAATCCGGGAACATAACACCGGTATGACGGAAACTAGGGCAGCAAGAGTGGAACAAAACACCAGGCATAAGGCCGAGCCTTCCACCCTTTACCAAATATATAGATGCATTAATAATATAAGAGATATTGTGATATCCCAACCAAAATCCTGTCCACCATGGAGAAACCTTCAACTTCACCTGCAACTAGCAACGCTATAAGAGGGGCTGAGCAAAGCGGTAACATAGCCAATCAATGGTTTGCTAGGAATGTTGTCAAAGGTTAGAGGTTCATGGCAATTTGGGAGGCTTGAAGAGCAAAAGATAGGTAACGCAGCATAGCGATAGAACGAAGCAACTAGCATAGCAATGATAGTAGTGAGATCCAGGGTAGCGGTCATCTTGCCTGAAATCCCGCAAGGAAGAAGAACGAGTCCATGAAGAAGACGAACGGATGAAGCCGAACCAACCGTAGACGAACGAATCCTCACGATCGCAACGAAACAGGAACTAACACGAAGAAGCACACAACATAGGTAAACACACCACACATAGACAAGACATGATGCACAACAAGCATGATGCATGACAAAGCTACATGAAGCTACTCATGGCAAGAGATGATGCAAACAAGAACAACACATCAAGGCAAGTTTAAATGAGGCCGGGAACAACATATAACAATTCCGGTAAGTCCTCATATGCAAATTTCGAAATGGGTCCAGAACTGAATAAACCTTATGTTCAAGTTGTTAAACAGCAAGTTAAGATGCACCAAGATGATCTACACGAAATTCTAGTCAAGTTACATATAAAGTTCATTAGATTCGGAGCTACGGCCTAGAAGATATGAGCAAAACAAGTTAAACATGGCATTGATGCAAAAGGCACCCAAACATTAAGCAAAACACACCAAAACAAGGATGCAACATGATAATATGAAACTACATGCAAAATCAAGCAAGTTTCATATAGAGCACACTCAAAACGGAGCAACGGTGCAACCCATGCACTCTATACAAGTCATAGCAACAATCTGTCCATAACAGCAACTAGGCATCTTACAAGCATCAAAACAATATGCTACAGCACCCCAACATAACAACAAAAGGCATGCTGATGAAGTACAAGTAAAGCATAACAAAACATGAACACTGAGCTATCTCCAGAAACAACAAGAACATGCTCAAAAGGACATGGAGATATTGCAAATAATAACAGTTTCAGACTTTAGCAGAAATAACATCAGGTTGCAATGTTTAGAGCTATCAAACAACATGTTACAGGAACATATCATGGCAAACAAAGGCATGGCATGAATCTACTAATTGCATAGATCAAAAGTCCCTTACTGACCATGAGCCAAAAAGGCATAGAAAATATGATGGCACCCATGTAATCATGGCAAGTTATATTACAGATTCATACATGGCAGGAACAATAATAAGTAGGCATGTTGGTGAGCTTGACCACTCACCACAGAGCAATACATGGCATAGCAAGGCAACCAACAGTAATAAGACATGTTTATGAAGCTAAGCATGGCAAGAGCAAGGTCATAGGGTTCATGGATCACTAGGAAAACACATGGAAACAACTGAACTTAATGTAAACAGGCTGACAGCAACATTATGAAGCAACTTTAGAGCAAGATTACAACATGTTCCGGCAGGCTATAATTGCAACCAAGGGCATGAATGGATAGAGCAAGACATGTAGATCAAAACATGTTTATAGAACATCTCCAGATTATGCATAGAATGATTAGTTGCAACATGTTAACATAGCAACAAAATATAACAGAATCTGTCAGGAAAACAGCAACAGCAACTACCCTACTTAGCAAGCTTGGTACACTCAGCACACAACTGACAAAAATACATGGTTGGCACCCCTGGAAAGATGGCATAGCATAGATCAAAACACATGTAGACATCAACCTCATAGGATGGACACATCAAACATGGCAAAAATGACAAATGAGCATGTTATAACAGTTTCAGCAGATTAACAGCAACATGCACTCTTCCAACAGCATTTCGGGCATCAAGATGAGCTCAAATGAAAATTATGCAATGGAATGAAATGAAGTACCCGTTGAGACGAACAATTTGACATATTATACGCACGAAACGGAGCAGTATGCATGGAGTTACAGCAGGTCAAAGTATGCAACATTTTATGAGTTTTTGGGGACTTAGCAGTTTTCTGGAAAAAAAACAGATCGAGCGCAATATAGTAATATGTCGCCTGGGCGGGGAATAGGGGGTATCTCACCACATGGGATCGGCCCGGGAAGGAGGAGGAGGCAGGCCGGCTTGGGCTGGGCCTTGGGAAGGCCGGCTGGGCCGGATCTGGCCGCGGCTGGGCCACGCGGGGAGGAGAGGAGACGGGCGCTGTCGTCTCCCTCGATCCCGCTCGGGACCGGGGAGGAAGGGGCGGCGGCGGCCGGTGGCGACGCCGGCGAGGGCACGGGACCGGCGGGGAGGCTGAAGGGCGCCGGATCTGGGCGGCGGCTCGCCGGATCGAGGCCCCGGGGAGACGAGGCGGCGGAGGGGCGTTTCGGGCGCGGGAC
>NC_057795.1:136332297-136344498 GCF_018294505.1 Triticum aestivum | reverse complement strand
GGCTCGCCATTGGCATGGGTGCGGCGGGCGGACATGTCCGGGCACGGGGTAGACGCGTCCGGCGCACGGAGGAAGAAGGGGCTAGGGTTTGGACTGCGGGAATCTCGGGTGAGGCCACATATTTATAGGTAGAGGGAGCTAGGAGTGTCCAAATGAGGCACGGTTTTCGGCCACGCGATCGTGATCGAACGACCGAGAGCATGGAAGGGAGTTTGCTGGGCTTTGGGCCACTTTGGAAGGGGTGTTGGGCTGCAAGGAGAAACAGGCTTTTACGGTTACCCGGTTAACCGTTGGAGTACGAAACAAACTCCAAATGGCACGAAACTTGACAGGCGGTCTACCGGTGCTATACCAAGGCCGCTTGGCAAACCTCGGGCCATTCCGAGAAAGTTTAACACCCGCACAAGAGAAGAGGCAAAAGGGGACGCCGGAGGACATAGGAGTGCCGGATTGCAAAACGGACAACGGGGAAAATGCTCGGATGCATGAGATGAACACGTATGCAAAATGAGATGCACATGATGACATGATATGAAATGCAGATGATGACATGGCAAAGTGCAACACGCAAGCGAATGACATGGCAACGACGGCGAATAACTGGCAGACATCTGGCGCATCGAATCCAGGGCGTTACAGACTGTGAACGTGTCATTTCAGCGTCCAACAGGTCATCGCTTTTGTCTAACAGTTTTTGAGTATGTTCCATAGCATTTTGTTGTTCAGTTGTAATTTTAGCAAGTGTTTTGTAGCTGGGTTTGGATTCACAATCAGAGTCATCTTCACTTGAAGTTTGAAAGTAAGCATTGCGTGATTTTACCTTGGCACCGCGTGCCATGAAGCAGTAGGTGGGAGTAGGATTGTCTTCGTCATTAGCTTCAGCGTTGGTGTGGAAGTCATTGTCTTCAGTGTTGAAGATGGACTTTGCGACATAGGCTGTGGCCAGAGCCAGACTTGCAACGCCAGGGTCAGACTCCTCTCCAGACTCCACCTCCGCCTCCTCGGAAGCAGACTCCTCCTCTGAATCCATTTCCTTGCCAACAAAAGCACGAGCCTTGCCAGATGATCTCTTCTTGTATGATGAAGACTTGGAAGAAGACTTAGAAGACTTTGAGGATTTCTTCTTCTTCTTGTCATCAGAATCATATTCCTTGCTTTTCTTCTTCTTCTTCTCATTGTCCCACTGTGGACACTCAGATATGTAGTGACCAGGTTTCTTGCACTTGTGGCAGGTTCTCTTCTTGTGATCATGTGTGGAAGCTTCATCATTCCTTGAGCTAGATCGTGAAGACTTTCTGAAGCCTTTCTTCTTTGTGAATTTATGGAACTTCTTCACAAGCATAGCAAGTTCCCTTCCAATGTCTTCAGGATCTTCAGAACTGCAGTCAGATTCTTCTTCAGATGAGGAAGCAACTTTTGCCTTCAAAGCACGAGTTCGGCCATAGTTTGGGCCATAGATATCTCTTTTCTCAGATAGCTGGAACTCATGTGTGTTGAGCCTCTCAAGTATATCAGATGGATCGAGTGTCTTGAAGTCAGGACGTTCTTGTATCATGAGGGCAAGGGTGTCAAAGGAGCTGTCAAGTGATCTCAGCAGTGTCTTGACGATTTCATGCTTGGTAATCTCAGTTGCGCCAAGAGCCTGAAGTTCATTTGTGATATTAGTGAGGCGATCAAACGTAAGCTGGACATTCTCATTGTCGTTTCTCTTGAAGCAGTTGAAGAGGTTGCGGAGAACACTGATTCTTTGATCTCTCTGAGTTGTAACGCCTTCGTTGACCTTGGATAGCCAGTCCCAGACTAGCTTCGACGTTTCCAGAGCACTCACACGGCCATACTGTCCTTTGGTCAGATGACCACAGATGATGTTCTTTGTAGTGGAGTCCAGTTGAATGAACTTCTTGACATCAGTGGGGGTGACACCTTCACCAGTTTTGGGAACGCCATTCTTGACGACATACCAGAGGTCGACATCAATGGCTTCAAGATGCATGCGCATCTTATTCTTCCAGTAGGGATATTCAGTTCCATCGAACACGGGGCAAGCAGCGGAGACCTTGATTATCCCTGCAGTCGACATAGCTGAAACTCCAGGTGGTTAAACTGAATCACACAGAAAAGGGAGTACCTTGCTCTGATACCAATTGAAAGTGCTAGTATCGACTAGAGGGGGGGTGAATAGGCGATTTTTATGAAAGTCTTCAAAACTTGGAAGTTTCAAAGACAAACAACAGAAACAACCTAATTGATATGCAGCGGAAGATAAACTACCCTAAACAAGCCATAGTCAAGTATGTAATGATGTGAAAGTACATGACTAATAGCAGTTAGGTAGTAAGGATCAAGATGGAAGATAGTGTGAAGCCAATCAACAATAGTAGTCAAGCAATGAAGTCAAACAGATAAACAGATAGGCAATGACTTCACGAAGACAAACTTAAGTAAGGTTGGAAGGGATAGAACCAGTTGCTTGTTGAAGACACATGATTTGTTGGACCAGTTCCAGTTGCTGTGACAACTGTATGTCTGGTTAGGGAGGCTGAGATTTAACTCAGAAGACCGTGTCTTCACCTTATTCCCCTTGAGGTAAGGACACCCAGTCCTCGCCCAATCACTCTGGTAAGTCTTCAAGGGAGACTTCCAAACCTTCACAGACTTCGTTCACCGGCAATCCACAATGACTCTTGGATGCTCATAACGCGATGCCTAACCGGCTGGAGGATTCACAGTCCTCAAGTGTAATAAGTCTTCAGGTCACACAGACAGAAAGACTTCAGTGATTCGTAACACTCTTTGGCTCTAGGTGTTTGGGCTTGGTCCTCGCAAGAATTTCTCTCTCTCTCAAATGCTTCGAGGTGGGTTGCTCTCAAATGACAAAAGCCGTGCACAAACTCTGAGCAGCCACCAATTTATGGTGTAGGGGGTGGGCTATTTATAGCCACTAGGCAACCCGACCTGATTTGTCCAAAATGACCCTGGGTCACTAAGGAACTGACACGTGTTCCAATGGTCAGATTTCAAACACACGCGGGAACTTTACTTGGGCTACAAGCGAAGCTGACTCATCCAGCTCTGGATAAGATTTGCTCTCATTGTCTTCGCTCGAAGACATAGGATTTGAGTTGAGCATCACTTCAGTCACTCTGACTTAGTTCACTTGGACCCCACTTAACAGTACGGTGGTTCCTATGACTCAACAAAGAAGAAAATGAAACAACAAAACCACACAGTCTTCGTGCTCCCTAGTCTTCACGCAATGTCTTCTCATGTCATAGTCTTCAATATGAATATCTTCTCTTACCACCATTGTCTTCAATGTCTTCATACATTTGTAGGGGTCATCTCCGGTAGGTAAACCGAATCAATGAGGGACACTACCTGCGTTATCCTGCAATTCTCACAAACACACTAGTCCCTCAACCAACTTTGTTGTTAATACTCCAAAACCAACTAGGGGTGGCACTAGATGCACTTACAACCGGTAGCATGCATGTAAGTGAGCTTTTAAGTCCCATTAACATGTCAAAAAGAAAAATATAATCCCATTATGCAGTAGGAGTTGGCTGATCTTTTTTCCTTATGTGGGATGATCTAAATGATGATGGGAGTTTATTTAGTTTGGCTACCAAATTTGTCATGCGGTTATTTATTTTTTTAGTTCTATGAAATCGATAATTTTGCGCAGAGAGATATACCGCTGTTCCGCGGCAACGAGCGGGCACTCATCTAGTAATATTTAGGAATGGAGGGAGTACTATGTAAAGAGTTAGGTGTCACACGGTGATAGTGTGAGGTGGGCCATGTAATCACTGAGCCTGCGTGTTTTCACTGCTCTTGCACTCCTCCGCTGTAAGAATGGAGCAAATTGTAATCTACTACCTCCTTTCGCCGAAAGCGTGGGACATCCAGTAGTCCTACTACCTCAGTAATAAAGACCAATGAGCCATCAAATCACATAGACCCAGCAGTAAGTTGGACGGACAAAGCAATCATCACTCTTGCGCCAGTGAGAGGTCGCGTCCGCTCTGCCCGGGCATGAATGCGACACCGATTCTTTGGAGCGGTGCTGACCGTTTCGGGCGGGAAGCGCACGCGGGCGGTGGAGGGGATTTGGGTGGGCCAGGCTGGTCAGGAGCTGGCGTGGCAGCTGTCCGCATGTCCCTACCGGACACGCTCGGAAATGAGAGGATGCACCGACTCTCGCGGCTAAAATCGTACACTACACACCATATCTCTGTAGGAGTAGGTCGCTCTGTCGCACTCGATAACACACACACGCACACGCACACACCTTGGTCTCGTTGCACCTTCTAACGTGACTTATTACACCTAGACGGAGGGAGTAGTAAGTATAAGAGATACGGTGGCACACTGACTTATGTCGAATACAAGTGCCCAAAATTTGTGTGCATGTTATAATAAGGATTCACTTAAAATAGTACGTGAGCGAACAGAGGGATCATTGGACAGTGTTCCCGAGCAGTAGCGAGATGTGTGAGGTAGTAAGATACACCGCTGGCGCTTTTAATTTTTCTTATTAATTTGTTTGTTTCACCCTCTGACTCGTGGGACCCAACGTACTACGTGGAGAGAGGTAAGGGGACTAAGGCTGCATTATTTCTGCACCACTGTGGATAGTCTTACCACCAATGCCACATGACACGATTATGATTGAAATCCTAATGACTCCCACACACACACACAAAAAAAACACACGGCATGCCTGTCACACGAATGCAGGAATGTATAAAAGGTTATTTTCCTCTCATTGAACATAACGGGAGGGTTGTGTAGCTGGTTAGCCTGTTCACTCATCAAACTTGAGGTCTTAGGTTCGATAACTACACTTGAGCATAATTTTTGCCAGGAGGATTCTTTGACTGGTCAAAATGTTTTCTAGGGTTTGCACACTTCACACTCTCCAGTATATATACACGCTGGAGCCTCAGCGCTTGTAGTTGCTCTCTTCACACTCTCTCGCCCTCTCCCGCTGGATCCTCAGCGCTTGTAGTTGCTCTCTTCACACTCTCTTGCCCTCTCCAGATGTAAACAAGACTTTGTTGGCCTCTCTCTCCCCTCACTGCTGCTCAAAGAGCCGGCAGGATCCGTCCGCCGGGAAGGGAAGGAGGCTTAACACTGTCGCCGTCGGCGAGGGAGGGAATCCACTACCGGCGCTGCTGTTCACTTTCCACCCAGCGGCGGCGCGGGAGGGCCTCCGACCCTTCTTCTTTGCTGCCGTCCCGTCGCCCACCGAACCACGCCCCAAGAACCTTAAGGTATATTTTACTTACTCCACATGCATTGCTCTAGCTGCATGTATACCATGAATCTAGGACGTGTTTCAACGAGGAAAGGAGTGGGGGAAAGTAGTGGGAAAAGTTGTATATAGCATGAATCTAGGACGTGGTTCAAAGAGGAAATGAAGGGGGAAAGTTGTATAGCATGAATCTAGGACGTGGTTCAAAGAGGAAAGGAATGGGGGAAAGTAGTGGGGAAAGTTGTATCGCATAAATCTAGGACGTAGTTCAAAGAGGAAAGGAAGGGGCGAAAGTACTAGTTCAAAAAGGAAAGGAAGGGACAAGGCTGTAGAGTTTGAGCAGGACTAGATTTGCTGCGCTCACATAGGGAAAGGTGTCTAAAGATAATAAAACTGGGACCAACACAAATATGCTCCTTGGTTGTTTGTTCTTTGTTGCAACAAACTGTGCATGACCATAGTACATCAGTAGATGCACATGGTGCTGGTGCGTCCACTGTCCCGTGCAACTCATTAGCTGTTGTTAATCTATGGCCCTATTTGTTTAAAAACTCCCTAGTCCCTACCTGCTTGGTTCCAGGGACTAAACATGGACTAGAGGTTATTAAATGACATGATAAAAGACCATGTTACCCCTAGTAATGAACTAATAGAAACAAGGTGCGATGCGTGGCAGGGGCAACTGTTGGAAAAAGTCCCAAAAAGACTCCCTCGGGGTCTTCTTTCTTAGTCCCAAATGCCCACTTTTAGTCCCGAAAAGTCCCTCCTATTTGGATTAGATGTGACTGACACGGAGTTTTTTAAGTCCCTACACCAAAATGTCCCTGTAAACAAACACCCTCTAATAATGCCGCTGGAAAATTGATGCAATGCCACAGTTAAAAGCAAATTACATGTTTAACGAATTTTATTGTTAATATAATCTCTATGTTAATATTAATCAATGCCACCATTTGAGAAATGCTACTGTCTTGCTATCTTTCCCATTTAGATAAGGTAGATGCTTCTTTTTGTTGGCTTCTGTGTCATCCACCGTTATTGACCACTAATTGTTTCCTTTGCACCTCTGTGTAAACAGGGTTATCTACTTCACCTTGTTGCCATGGTGACCTTTTGTTGCACTGCACAAAACACTTTTGTTTTAAGAGTGTTTTGTGCAGTTCAACCAAAATGTCACACCGACAACGTTGCTTGATTGCTTGATCTTAGTGAAACTGCACAAGAGGAGATCTTACTTCCTATCCGTTAAGGCGAATTTGGTTCAGATCTTCTTCTTGTGAGTTGTTTGAATTCCGCATCATGAGAGGCCAGTACTAGCCTTCTTTCACATGATTCTGCAGTGTGCTTTCATATGTTGTGCTACTTGTACGATAATGTTGCTTGATTTTAGTGAACTGCACAAATGGAGACAAGACTTCCAATCTGTATGTGCACCGTAATATTCCATTGAGGTAAGATAAGGATATTTCACAACTGCTGGCCTGTATTTTGCCACTTTCATCAGAAAATTAAGTTTAGTACTATACTTGTGCTCCCTAATTGACATGCCAAATATTACATTGAAGGCGAAGCTTGTCTGTTATTGAACCAAGTGATGACAGGGAAGCACAAGCGGAAGAAAAACAAAAATCAACTCCCGGTGCTGTAATGAAGCACTGGAACTGTGATGACACAAGTAATGATATAGTTTTGCATCTTAATTTATAGCTATGGCTGGAACGAGCAATTGTTTTGCCACTGATTTGATGACATACGTAATTATCTCTACTTGTGCAAACAGGGATCTTCTTTGAAGATACCATATATTTTAGTGGAACTGCACAAGAAGATGTTGGAAACATTAAACTAATCGAGGAGTATATAGTAAGCATGGCCACCCCCGTAGATAGCAACAGATGGTTCCCGAGAAGTGCTTCATCTGTATTCTCTACACAATCAGCCTCCTGACAAAGGTTGGTACTCGCCCACTGATTTCATCCATATGATTGAGCTTTGTCATCTCTATTGGTGTTGTGCTACTGTTTAGATACTGTCATGAAAATGTGGTATTGTCCTTGGGAAGTGCTTCATCTGTGTTGTTTTAAATATTTCCTTTCCTTTTTTTCGAGCAAACATGGATGCTAGCATTTAGTAGTCCTCTTGTCTTTGCACAACAGGATCATCTTCCTCTAAATAAGAATATGGAGTACATGAAGTGACTAGTTCCGATTATGCCAGGATGAAGAAGCACTGTCTATCTTCTCATTAGAAGTCGCAGTTGAAGGATGGTTAATTACTCCCCACAAGACCAAACTAACTTCAGCTCAGAAGGACTGACAAATCTCCATTTTTTTGCTGTGATGCGCGAGTACAATGTTGTTCTAGGATTCTTTCTGGTGAGTTCCATTTTTCTAAAAGTGTGCTCTACATGGACCATGTATGTGCCTGTTGAAACTGTCAATTCATAGTACAGTTTGCTTTATACTAATCACTTTTTTGTATTTGTGCAAACAGGGGTGCTCAGCTTGATTTCAACGGGAACTGCACAAAATGTTCTTGAATACATCAAATCATTCATTTCCACCACAAGAAAGGAGGTTCCCATAAGTTCAAGGAGTTGCAACATATAAGGGCGAAATCATACAAGCTACGCGCGAATTTGGTTGATTTTGGTGGAAATGCACAAAAAGAACAGCTAGTTTATTTAGCACGAGTTGCCATGTCAATGTCCGAACTGATGGCAAACCCTGCCCATTCCACAATCATAGGCATTTGATATTTTGGAATGGGAAAACCTTGTCAAATTTTGCTCATTGATTTTAGCAAGATATGCGTTTGATATTTTCGAATGGGACGCCCTTTGCTGTCAGCAGTGGCGATCAATTTTTTCTTTATTCTTTAGTTGTGAAGTAAATATTGCCTGTGACATGTGAGTCGCTGAGATGCATAATCATCGATTGTTTTGAATGTTCTCTATGAATTGCCAGGCCTGTGTGTTTGATTGCAATGTACAGAAATGCTAAAAAGCTGCTCAAACTCTTTGTACTCCTTTTGTTCCTTTTTACTTCGCACATTGTGAAAGTGCATACTTTTTTGTATAAGATTGGTCAAAGTAGAGATACTTTGACTGCAGACAAAACTTGTATGCAGACTAGAAAGGACCAGAGGGAGTACATGTGAAACTGCTGCAAACGTGGTGATCACCCTGGGAATAATGCTAGTACGTATTGTTTTGCATGTTCATCCAATGCCAGTGATACAGGAATTCGAACTAATCGAAATAAATTCATTCATAGACGGTCGGATTTCATATAAACATGTCAGATTTCATTACATTTCATACATTCTTCAACTAAAAAGGGGTGTTTGTGGCCACATGCATCTCCCAGATGCAGAGGCCGGGGGTCATCCTCCTTTTCGAAAAAAACTAAAAAGGGGTGCGCTGGAGGTATAATTAATTAACCGAAGCTACCCACCTGTGTCCCGCTGAGCCAAACAGAAGCTTCAATGACTTAACTGCAGGTGCAGTTGCGTAACTGACATGTGGCCTGTTGGGCCCACGTGCTAGTCAGCCAACTGCACCAGCAGTTAAGTAGAAGCAGCGTTCTTCTCCAGCGCAGCTCTCCGACTCCATGTCGCCGCCAAGAAGCTAACCGGCCGTCAATGGTCAACCCGCCTAGCTTGGCTTCAACCGGAGGGTAGCAGCGGTGGCCTTACTTGGACCCGAGCGGCAGCGACCTACCGTGTTCTACTCTTCCTCATTTTCTATGTGGCACGGCCTCGTTGGCAGCGGGGTGGGGCCTCGGCGGAGCCAGCGATGCCTCTGTCTCGTTGCCGGCGGGTGGCACCTCAGCGGAGCGGTGGAAATCCTCCCCCACGTTGCCGGCACGGTGGGGCCTCGGCTGAGCCGGCGATGTCCTCTGCCTTGTTGTTGGCGGGGCGGGGCCTTGGCGGAGCCGGCGGTGTCCTCTTCCTTGTTGTTGGCGCCGCGGGGCCTCAGCAGAGCCGGCGGTGTCCTCTGCCTCGTTGTTGGCGCCGCGGGGCATTAGCGGAGCAGGGCGTCATCGACGCCAGTGGAGCGGGGACTCGTCGGAGCTGGCATTGTCCTCTGCCTCATCCTCGGTCTCGCCAAACAGCGCCTCGCCTGCTTCATTGCCCTCTTTGCTAGCCTCTTTGTAGGCGGCCGCAGCCTCCGCCACCCGCATGCGGTACCTCCAACGCTCGAGGCGGCCCTTGCGGGCGGAGCGGTACGAGTCGAGCAGCACCTCCTGCTCCGCCCGCTCCACGGCGATCTGCTCCTCCGCCTGCAGGTGCTCCTGGAGGAGATGGTGGTTGTAGGCACCGGATCATCGACTACCATGTTCTCCATTGGGACATCGTCGTCCTCCGACTGCCTGCCAGCCAGCCGGTCGGCAGCAATGGCTGTTGTCTCCTTGTGGTCCATCGTCCGCCCGTCCCGAAGAGCACTGGAGCGCGAGGAAGCCATGGTGGGCAGTAGTGGTGTGGACAGGAGAAAGGCAACAGATGCGGATGACTGCGGCTATGGCCGGCGCAGCAGTTTATATAGCAATGGTGGGCGGGCGGAGGGACGAACGTGTGACCTCGGAGTAGCCGCCTCGGCAACCGCGTATCATTAATGTGTGCGGCAGATGGACGGACGGACGACACTTGTGTTGTTTGGAGGCGGAGCAATCGCCTGCACCGGGAAGCGTGGCGGCCGGTGCTGACTGTTTCGGGCGGAAAGCGCGCGCGGGCGAGCAGATCACTTTACTTGGATATGATGACAATGGGGACCCACCAGGTCCATAGCCTCACGTACGCAAGTGCCTCCTTATTATATGTATATATATAACTATAATTTATTTTGCTTCCTCCTGGTTTCCTGACATCACTGTCCCACACCATTGTCTACCTATGTACTCCCTCCTTTCCGGTTTATAGGGCTTATCTCAAAATTTTAGTTTTTCCATTTTATAAGGCTCAATTTGGTTGTTTTCCATCACATGTTCAGATTCCAAGGTGCATTAAATCATTGCATGCAAGTATTAAGAGAAAATTGACCAATGCATGTACTTTATGCATGCATGCATTGCAACTAATGCATTGATAAACATAATTTTTTGAGGATAACAAGAGCATTAATTAGGTGCTTTTGCAAAACTAAAAAAGTATTCCACCACTCGCCATCTACCTTGATTGGTGAGATTTTTGAATTGAGCATTATAAACCGGAAAGGAGGGAGTAGCCAATAAACGAGAGAATTGCACAAGAAGCGGCCGACAGCTGGGACCAAGCAGCTCGAGCAGTATTTGTGTTTTTGAGGTTTGAGCACTGCAGAGTTTTTCGATGTTTACCCCAGATATTAATGTTTCTCCTCTGAACAACAACGAAAACATCACTGCAGGTATTAACTGGGTGGGCTGTGGCCTGTCTAGCCCAGGCCAGATATCCAGCCCAGATATTAATTTTTTTTAAGATGGAAATGGCTAGCCCAGCTATACTTTTTTTAGGAATACCCAGGCAAGGTCAAGTTGTTATTCTCCGCCCCGCTGGGCTGCAAATATTTCCTAGGAGGGATGCATTAGGCTTAACAAGAAAATGGGCTTTAAGAAATAATAAATGGGATGTAATTATAAAAACTGGGTAGTAACTATAAAAAAATGCACCAAACAGTGATTACTTTATAAAATATTATTTTTGAAATATTGAAAATTTTAATTTCATTAATTGTTGCGAGCGGAATGTTTCGTTGGATTTTTATGCAATATAAATTTATATTGAAATTGTATTTAATCTGACTAAAATTTCGGGATAAAAATATTCGGATCCCATCAAAATGTGGGAAATTTTATTGAATTCTGTTTTGAACGGTTGGTTGAAATGGGCTATACTTTTAACAAACTGTAAATGGGTTGTAGTAAATTCCATTAGAATTCAAAAATGGGCTACACATTCTTACAAATCTCAAATGGGCTATAAATTCTCTGCCACACACTTCTGGCCTTACTAAGTTGACGCGTCCCCTAAAAAAACAGAGTTGACGGGTATGCAAGGCTTTGTCAACTTATAGTCAACACACGGTTCTAGCAGTAGTGGCCGTTGGATGTCCATCCAACGGATGCCGTGCTTCTTCTTCAATCTCGGATATTCTAGCTTCACCCGCCCAAAAAATGATTCATCCCCCAGACATCTGGGGCGCACCATTTCGGAAGCTGACCTGTGGGCCTACTAAGTTGACGTACCAAGGGCTTTGTCAACTTAGTGAATATAAACGATTCTAGCTGCAGTGACCGTACAATGTCCATCCAATGGCCGTCGTGCTTCTTCAACCTCTGGTCATCTTGCTCTAGCCGCCCAAAGCAGTGCCGGTCGTGCCGCCTGCTCCTGCCTCCCGTGGCCGGCTGTGCTGCCGCGGAGGCCTCACCGCCCCCTACTACTCCCACCGCTGGCCAGGCCAACCCTCCACTCACTCACTGACCCATACCCCCTGTTATTCTGCAGCAACGGCAGCGCAGCCGAACCAGTGAACCCTTGTAGTCCTCTCCGTGTGTGCATCCACTGCCGCGTCTTCCCCGGCTCCACGTCGTCCGCTTCCTAGGCCTCGCGTCGTCCACCGCCATGGTGCTCTCGGCGCAGCGTGGTCAACGTGGTCAAGGAACAACTTCCATCGGACGTGGACTATACGTGGAGAGGCTGACAGTTGGGTCCACGGCAGCCGCAAGGAAGTGCCTCCTTATTACGCGCAAAATAATTATTCCTCCACCTGACATCGGGGTCCCACCGGACGGGCCACTGTATTTCGCGAAAAAAATGATTCGCCCCCTGACTGCTGGGACCCACGAGCTACATCTTCGCATGCAAGGAAGTGCGTCCAGAAAAAAAACGATTCGCCCCCCTGACTGCTGGGACCCACCAGCTACATCTTCGCACGCAAGGAAGTGCGTCCGAAAAAAAACGATTCGCCC
>NC_057795.1:136310883-136332038 GCF_018294505.1 Triticum aestivum | reverse complement strand
ATGCAAGGAAGTGCGTCCGGGCAAAAAAAAAATGATTCGCCCCCCTGACTGCTGGGACCCACCAGCTACACCTTCGCACGCAAGGAAGTGCGTCCGGGCAAAATAAACCGATTCGCCCCCCTGACTGCTGGGACCCACCAGCTACATCTTCGCAGGCAAGGAAGTGCCTGACAGTCGGGACCCACCTAGTGGAAGCGTACGTAGCGTTGTCATCCTGGTCGCGAACGTGTACGCACATACTGGTCGATGTAGAGGCGTGCACGTGTCGTAGTAGAGGCGCGCACGTGTCGTAGTAGAGGCGCGCACGTAGCATGTACACGTACGTACAGCGGCCAGGGTGCAAGAAAGAAAATACGGGCACGTATGTGTACATACGGGCGGGGTCTCGAACACCTAGTCACGCATACCGCAAAATGGAGGAAACGGACCTCCTACGGTCGAAACGGGGGTCCTATTGATTGGGACGGGCCTGGCGTACCGCAAAACGGAGGAAACGGACCTCCTACGGTCGAAACGGCGGTCCTATTCATCGGGAGGGGTATGGCGTACCGCAAAACGGACAAAATGGACCTCCTACGGTCAAAACGGGGGTCCTGTTCATCGGGAGGGGTGTGGCGTACCGCAAAATGGACGAAACGGACTTGTGTTGGAGCACTACGGTCGAAACGGGGGGGGGAGGGGGTCCTGTTGTGGGATACTATTGATCTCCACCGTCGACGTCCTCCACCTCCACGGGCTACCGTCGACCTCCTCCATCCTCCACGGGCTCCTGTTCATCCAGCCTCCACCGCGTGCTACTCCACCGGCTACTGTTCAACCACCCCTCCACGGGCACCCCTCCACCGTCTATTGTTCATCCAGCCCTCCACACCACGGGGTCCTGTTCAACCACCCCTCCACGGCCACCCCGCCACCGTCTACTGTTCATCCAGCCCTCCACACCACGGGGTCCTATTCAACCACCCGTCCACGACCACCCCTCCACCATCTACTGTTCATCCAGCCCTCCACACCACGTGTTCCTGTTCATCCAGAGGCAACGTCACCGCTCACTGTTCATCCAAACCCTCCCCCCCCGCAACGCTCACTGTTCATCCCAGAGGCAGCATCGATCGGCTTCAGTTAGCAGCAGTAGCGAAGGAATCGCTCCATCGGGTTCAATTAACAGCCATTGATTGATCCCTCGGGTTCAGTAACACGTAGCCTGCAGTGCAATCGCTCGGGTTCAGTTAGAGCCCAACGCCTCACTCGGGTTCAGTTAGAGCCAATGCCTCGCACACACGCGCGTGCGTACAAGAGAAACGCGCATCGGTCTCCCACCGTAACCGGCAACTCCCCAAAATTTTCCTCCCCCTCGCTTCTACCACGGTTTTTTCCATCATGGACGGCCCAAAGAATGTCATGCAGCTGCGTCTTCGGCCCGCCCAGGAAGAAAATCCCATTTTCTGTCATGATTTTTTGTCATAGAAGTAGGAGCCCACCACATCTATGATGATACCGGGTTTTGTCACAATTATCGTCAAAGAAGTGTCATATGTATGACAGAAAAAAAATTGTTCGGCCCAAAATGTCACGGATGTGTCTTTTTTTTGTAGTGAAGAGCGGATCCATCAGCGCTTGCCTGCTGTCGACAGGGCGTCGCAGCTGGGTACACGTCCCGTCAGTACCCCCATTCCTCGCCAGGAGTGGGCACAGGCCCTCTGTGCCGTACTTGCACCAAAGGCCGGCCGCACCGTACTTGCACCGGACACCCGCCGTGCCATTCACATGGGTCATGCCGTTCGCCTTGTCCGCGGCCCGCTCAATGCCAACGCGCTGGTTGATAGGCCCGGCCGCCTCCTTGGCCCAGGTGTCCACCTGGGCACAGTAGAGGAACATGGCCGTCGCATCCTCGAGGTGGTGATCTCCAATGAAATAGCCAACTTGGAGCTCAAGATCACGCTCCAGATGTACCGCGAGTGTGTCGACCGCTTGGACGAACGCCTGCACGAGTTCAGGCAAAGCCAGGAGCTACCATAGGCAAGAGCTGCTGGTCATGGCCTCATGGACGCGTTTTATTTTGTTGAGTTGTTTCGACGTGGATAGCTATGTATTCACAGCAATCATACTATTGCTCTGTTTATTGCTCTGTTTCAATGTGTGTACTTTGTTTTCCGTTCTTATATGTTCTGTTTCAATGTGTGTTTATACGCTTTCCATTCTGTATATGTGGATGATAACAATTGGATTCAAATTAGTATACAAAAACAGATAGAATATGGAATTCATAATATATATAATATTAATTGTTCATTAGTTCATCACATAATATATATAATATCGTCACATATACGTGATGATACTTAACTACTAGGAACAATGCATAAAATTGGAAAAAAACAATACTAAAACTAATAATCCCTCCTGGGGCAAGTATTCCGGCAGCCCCTCGCCAGCATCTCCCTGGTGCGCAACGTCTTCCCGAAGCGGAGGCAGTACTCCGCCTCCTCCGCCTCGTAGCGCTTGAAGTGCCGATCTGCCTAATGCAGGTGGACGCGCGCGAACGATCTTTCCATTTTGTTAGGCGCCCACCGGAGCTCCTCGCCGGTGGCACACTCGAACTTATTGGTCCAGCTCCACGCAGCAACGAGGCGCCTAGCCCCTGTGGCCTTCCTCGCGAAGTACCCGTCTTTGTACACCTCCTCCGCACGACGATGCGCCCCCCCTCAAAGCTCCGCTGCCTCCTTTTGCCAGGCGGCATCACGGGCTTCACTGGTCGCCTGGTACCTGGCATCCTCCTCCGCCATCTCCTTCTTGAAAGCCACTTGCCTGGCTTTCTCAACCGGTGGCAACGACTTCCAAAGACAAAGATTGTAGTGGCCCCAAAACCAATCCAAAGTTGGGGGGTCCAACGCAACCTCGTCCGGCGACACGTAGGTGTCCTCGTCGCTGCTCTTCGAGTGAGCCTCCTCGGGGGGTGGCGACTCCTCGTCGGCGCGTGGGCAGACTGGTGGCGCCATGGCAGAGATTTGAGATAGATAGAGAGAGAGAGAGAGAGGGCGAGTGATACATCTCCAACGTATCTATAATTTATGAAGCATTCATGCTATTTTATTATCTGTTTTGGATGTTTACGGGTTTTATTATACACTTTTATATTATTTTTGGGACTAACCTATTAACCAGAGGCCCAGCCCATATTGTTGTTTTCTTGCCTACTTCAGTGTTTTGAAGAAAAGGAATATCAAACGGAGTCCAAACGGAATGAAACCTTCGTGGTGTTATTTTTGGAACGGAAGCAATCCAGGGAGCTTGGAGTACAAGCCAGGGAAGCTTCAAGGAGGCCACGAGGCAGGGGGCGCGCCATCCACCCTCGTGGGCCCCTCGTGGCCCCCCTGACTGACTTCTTTTGCCTATATATATATTCCCATATACCCTAAAAACATCAAAAAAACAATAGATCGGGAGTTCCACCGCCGCAAGCCTCTGTAGCCACCAAAAACCTCTCGGGAGCTTGTTCCGGCACCCTGCCGGAGGGGGGATCCATCACCGGTGGCCATCTTCATCATCCCGGTACTCTCCATGACTAGGAGGGAGTAGTTCACCCTCGGGGCTAAGGGTATGTACCAGTATCTATGTGTTTGATCTCTCTCTCTCTCTCTCTCTCTCTCTCTCGTGTTCTTGAGGTGATACGATCATGCGAGCTTTGCTATTATAGTTGGATCTTATGATGTTTCTCCCCCTCTACTCTCTTGTGATGAATTGAGTTTTCCTCTTGAAGTTATCTTATCGGATTGAGTCTTTAAGGATTTGAGAACACTTGATGTATGTCTTGTCGTGTTTATCTGTGGTAACAATGGGATATTCACGTGATCTACTTGATGTATGTTTTGGTGATCAACTTGCGGGTTCAATGAACCTATGCATAGGGGTTGGCACATATTTTCGTCTTGACTCTCCGGTAGAAACTTTGGGGCACTCTTTGAAGTACTTTGTGTTGATTGAATAGATGAATCTGAGATTGTGTGATGCATATCGTATAATCATGCCCACGGATACTTGAGGTGACATTGGAGTATCTAGGTTACATTAGGGTTTTGGTTGATTTGTTTCTTAAGGTGTTATTCTAGTACGAACTCTATGACAGATTGAACGGAAAGAATAGCTTCGTGTTATTTTACTATGGACTCTTGAATAGATTGAACGGAAAGGATAACTTTGAGGTGGTTTCATACCCTACCATAGTCTCTTCGTTTGTTCTCCGCTATTAGTGTCTTTGGAGTGACTCTTTGTTGCATGTTGAGGGATAGTTATATGATCTAATTATGTTATTATTGTTGAGAGAACTTGCACTACTGAAAGTATGAACCTTAGGCCCTCTTTCCTAGCATTGGAATACCGTTTACGCTCACTTTTACCACTTGCTACCTTGCTGTTTTTATATTTTCAGATTACAAAAACCTATATCTACCATCCATATTGCACTTGTATCACCATCTCTTCGCCGAAATAGTGCACCTATACAATTTACCATTGTATTGGGTGTGTTGGGGACACAAGAGACTCTTTGTTATTTGGTTGCAGGGTTGTTTGAGAGAGACCATCTTCATCCTAAGCCTCCCACAGATTGATAAACCTTAGGTCATCCACTTGAGGGAAATTTGCTACTGTCCTACAAACCTCTGCACTTGGAGGCCCAACAACGTCTACAAGAAGAAGGTTGTGTAGTAGACATCAAGCTCTTTTCTGGCGCCGTTGCCGGGGAGGTGAGTGCTTGAAGGTATATCTTTAGATTTTGCAATCGAATCTTTTTGTTTCTTGTTTTATCACTAGTTTAGTTTATAAAACAAAACTACAAAAAAATGGAATTGAGTTTGCCTCATACGCATCATCTTTTTGATATCTTTCGTGAGTATGATGAAAAGGAAAATTGTGCTCAAGTGCTAGAAGAAGAAGTCTATAAAATGCTTGATACTAAATCTTTGAATGATGAGCATGATTGCAATGTTGTTAGTATGAACTCTTTGAATATCCATAGTACTAACGATGATTGCACTAGTTATGATGAAAATGTCTCCTATAAGCATGTCGATTTTTGTGGAGAGCATTGGGTTTTCAAGTACACACCAAATAGGGAAAATAGATATTGCAAGAGGCATAAGCATTTAGAAACTAAATGGTTGCAAGAAAGGCTTAATGTTAGTGCTGAAAATTTAAAATATCTCCGCCGTACTTGTGAACTTTGCAATGAACATGGTCATTTAAATCTCCGATGCAAATTGTTTCATGATCGTATCGTGTCCAAAAATTGTGATGATTTGATTTCCCTTGCACATCATAATGAACTTAGCTTGCTTTTGGGTTATGAAGAATTGAAACGTGCAACTAAGCATATTCCAGAATTTAACCTTGAGAATTTTCTTGATATTGATCTAGAGGAAATTAATTTGTATTGTGCGGTGAATTGCATTGAAAATCCTTATGTTGCCAATTACCTAAAGAAAAGAAAGCAAATAGAAGATGAAGAGAATACTAATGAAAGGGAAGAGACTTCCCAATATCCTCCTATTATTTCTTATGACGAATCAGGTAACGAGGAGGAGCTTTCTATTCAACCAATCTCATCAATAAGGAGCTCAAAGAAGAAGGTTGAACCCACACATGATGTGAAGAAGAAAAAGAAAAAAACGGAGAAGCAAAGGTAAAAAGGTATCCCTCCCAAATGAAGTTGCTCCTACTACTCATTATGATGATGATAATTGCTATACTATTGGTGCTATCCATGCTATTAATGATGAGAATGATTATGCTTATGATATGAAAATGCCCAAGCTTGGGGAAGCTATGTTTGATGAGGATGACATATTTGAGAATATATTTGCTGAAATTAATGTTTGTCCCAAGCTTGGGGATGCTACGTTTAATGAAGATGATAGTTTTAGCATCCCAAGTTTTGATATGCAAAGTTGTTATGATGATAGCATGCCTCTTACCTATGATGATTATATTGATGAAAGTAGGTTTGGAAGAGTGTCAACTTTAGGAAGTAGTGATCCCACTATTTTGGAGGATGTTGAATCTTATTGTGATGAATATGAAAGTGGATTTGGAAGAGTGTCAACTTTATTTAGTGATGATTCCACTATCTTGGAAGAGGTTTCAATCGTTTATGATGAGAACAAAGTTACTACTTATGACGATTATTGTGATGAAACTTATGCTATAAAAAGTAGTGATGATTATATTTATAAAACTTGTCATGATTATGATTACCCTTTTTTGAACATTACTCTTTTAATGTGGAAACAATTTTTAGTATTCAAGTCTCTTATGATACTCCCACTATTCCGAATAAGAAGAACTTTGCTTATGTGGAGAGTAGTAAATTTTCTATGCTTGTAGATCATGAAAAGAATGCTTTATGTGCTGGTTATATTGTTGAAATTAATTCATGATGCTACTGAAAATTATTATGAGGGAGGAACATATGCTTGTAGGAATTGCAATTATATCAAGTTTCCTCTCTATGTGTTGAAAATCTTGAAGCTATGCTTGTTTGGCCTTCCTATGCTAGTTGATTATTGTTCCCATAATTTGTTTGATCACAAAATCCCTATGCATATGAAGTGGGATAGACTTAAATGTGCTAGTCATATGCTTCATGATGCTCCCGTTATGTTTCAATTCTTATCTTTTATGTGAGCATCATTGTCATCATCATACCTAGCTAAAAAAGGCATTAAAGAAAAGCGCTTGTTGGGAGACAACCCAATAGTTATCCTTACCGTTTTTGTGTGTTTACATGATTATGCTACTGTAGTAATCATGTTTTATAGCTTTTGTTTGAATAAAGTGCCAAGTAAGACCTTTAGGATAGCTTACGGTGATAATTGTGTTGATCCTGCTGAAAATCAGAAACTTTTGCACCCAGTAAATTAGTTTTTATAATTCACAGAAACGTGTTTATGATCTGATTCTTTTTGCTCTGGATTGGTACACAAATTTCTCAAGTTTTACTAATTTCGTAGGATTTTTGGAGTTCCATAAGTATACGTTTGATACAGATTACTCCAGACTGTTCTGTTTTTGACAGATTCTGTTTTCTATGTGTTGTTTGCTTATTTTGATGAATCTATGAGTAGCATCGGAGGGTATGAACCATAGAGAAGTTGGAATACAGTAGATATTACACCAATATGAATTTAGAATTAGTTCATTACAGTACCTAAGTGGTGGTTTTATTTTCTTATACTAACAGAGCATACTAGTTTTCTGTTGAGTTTTGTGTTATGAAGTTTTCAAGTTTTGGGTAAATATTCGATGGACTATGGAATAAGGAGTGGCAAGAGCCTAAGCTTGGGGATGCCCAAGGCACCCCAAGGTAATATTCAAGGACAACCAAGAGCCTAAGCTTGGGGATGCCCCGGATGGCATCCCTGATGAGGATATAGACCCGGGGTAGGGTCATAGGCCTGACCTATGCGTCCTACCCAAGGTCACTACCCTAGAAGATAAGAAGTCCAAGAGGCAACGAAGAACCCCCAGTCAAAGATGTCGAGTGCAATCCACTCGACCAGTCATATCACTCAGGTGTCCCCCTACCTGTTGTCACTTGACCATACGAGGAATCACTCGACCTACTGAAGACCAGGAGTCACTCAGCACTGCAACGGTCGGACATTCACTCCGTAGTCTTCAAGGTCATTAATAGCACTTATGGCTAGCGTTATCAGTAACGCCCCGTCTTTATGTACATTGAACCCATTGTAATGGAGGATGGCTAGGGTCCTGGCGCACTCTATATAAGCCACCCCCCTCCTCTGGCACAAGGGTTCGCACACCCTGTAACATCACACACATATAATCCAGTCGACCGCCTCCGGGCACCGTGACGTAGGGCTATTAGTTCCTCTGAGAAGGGCTTGAACTCGTAAATCTTGTGTGTACATCTTCACCACCGAGATCTTACCTCTCCATACCTACCCCTCTCTCTACTGTCAGTCTTAGAACCACGACAGTTGGCGCTGCCTTTGGGCAGGTGTCTTAGCGACTTGTTGGTGAAGTTGCAATTTTTTCGATCCCCATCATCATGGTTTCCGGCGGTGAACTGGCTGAGGGCCGTGAGATCCGTCTCGGCGCGCTAATTTTCATCGCCGATGACTCCACTTGGCTTCAAGAAGCTCCCCTTGACATCGAGGTGCTCCCCGTCTGAGGGGCGACGCACTTTCGTGCGTGCGTTCGCGGCGTCCTTCTTCGGCAGCCATCGACCCAATATCGGTCGGCTACAATGGTGTCTTCTCTCCCCGCTGTTCGCCACCGCAAGCGATCCGGTCGGTCGCGGCTTCAGCGGTGGGTGAAACACGCGGTAGATCGACATACGGCCACCCATCAAGTTGCGGCAATCGAGCCCGATGAAACTCTCCACGGCCTGTTTGATCTGTCGACTGGCTCCATCGAGACCGCATCCGAGCGCGATAGCAGCGACCCTGCTGTCGGATGTTGGGTTCCGGCAGAACCTTAAGGTTCGAACTCTGGGGTGTGCACAAAGATCTTCCCCCTACCACTCCACGTCCGATCGCCTCACGATAATCTAAGATAAAACGATGAACGACATGAGGGACACAAGATTTATACTGGTTCGGGCCATCGTTTTGGTGTAATACCCTACTCCAGTGTGTGGTGTGGTGGATTGCCTCAGGGGCTGATGATGAACAGTACAAAGGATGAACAGCCTCGCGAGAGGTGTTCTTGAGCTAGTGCGATGAGCTGCTTGGGTAAGTTCGATCGCCTCTCTATCTGATGAGGACTCGATGTTTTTCCTCCCTTCCTCGGTGGTGGCTAGTCCTATTTATAGAGGCCCTGGTCCTCTTCCCAAATATTGAGCGGGAAGGGCACCAACAATGGCCAGTTCAAAGGGGAACATCTAGTACAAGTTATCCAGACTAAAGTTGGTCTTCAGCTGCCAAAGGCACTGGCGATGACGCCGTCTTGGGCTCCACGGTGACCTCCTTCCTGCCGCTTTGCTGGTCTTGGTCTCGTTGCACTGAAATGGCAACCTTTGCCTGATGCCTCGGTACTCGACGTCTGTGCTTGCCCCCTTTGCACAAAAGAGGAAACAAGGACACTACGCAGGTCGGCGCCCGCCTGGAGCCCGCCTGGTCTCGATCGTCATGGCTTGCGTCACGAGCACCTCGCGAGGTACCCTGCCTTGATCTCTCCACCTCCTCCCGAGCCTTCCTGGCGAGGCCGTTCCTGAGGAAGTCTTGTGTCGTCCCCCCGCGAGGCTTGGCCCCTCGCGAGGGTCTTGAGTCTTGCGCTGATGAAGATGGGCCGTACTGGGCCACCACTCGAGCCATGCCGCAGGCCGCAGGCAGGCAAGTTTGGGGACCCCCGTTCCCAGAACGCCGACAGTAGCCCCCGGGCCCAAGGCGCGCTCGGACTTGTCTTAGCAGAGAAGCGAAAGGGGCAAGCGCGGAGCGCCGCGGGCCCCATCAGCCTGCGGCCTTGGGCGCCGCGTGGTGGTTGATTGGACGTGGGTGTCTCTGCTTCCCCACGCTGCCTCGGCAACTGCTCAACTTGACAAGTCCCTGCATGCAGAAATGGGTCATGATTACCTGAGATCATGGAGGATGACGGTTGGCCTCCTCTGGCTATAAAGGCAGGAGAGCGCTAGCCCCCGCTGTACATCTTCCGCCTCGCTTCCTTCTTTCCCCCCATCTTAGCTGCTCGCCGTCTTCCATGGCGCCGCCGAAGAGGTTCTCAGCCGCGGAGAAGGGAAAGGCTCGTCGGGAAGGGACTGACTCTCCCCCGCCCAAGCGCGGCTGGGGTCGTCCCCGCAAGCATCCTGCATCTCCCGCAGCGGCTCCGCGCGATCGCGGCTACGATCTGCCACGCGGCGACGGGCGCCTGGTGGGTGAGGGAAGGCGCATCGTGGCTGCGTGGCCTGCCAGGCCACGCTTCCACTCGGCGAAGGTGCTGCCGGAGGTCGTCGTGTGGTCAGTGGACCCAACCGGCAGCTGGCTCCAGCTCCCCTGCTTTTTTGTAGGTGAACTCCCGGCCGGCGCTCCTGGAGGCCTCTGGCTTCAAGCAGACGATTGCTGCAGCAGGGCCTCCTGGGCCTCACTGGAAATCTTCATTGCCGGGAATGTGGCCCTGACCCGCGGCTGGTAAACGTTTGCCCGCGCGCGTGGCCTGAGCCGGCGGTGCACCCTGCATTTCAAGTTCGACTGTGATGCCACCCTCTACGAAAGGGTGTTCGGAGAAGATGGCCGCCGCATTGGGTGCTACCCCGAAGACGATGACAGCGGCCGGGTGCCCAGCCTCGGCGATGGTCGAGATGAAGATGAAGGTGGGCGCGTGGCCAGCGGCGTTCGCAGCTCCCCAAGCCTCGGCGGCTCCCCTTTGGATGGCAGCTCCTCCAGCGGTGCCCGCGACCAGCCTCCACACTGTCGTGCTCGCCTTGAGGGAGGTAGCGAGTCAGCCCGCCGTCGCGCCTCGGTGAAGCGTGAGGAGGGGTCTGAATGAGCTCCGAAGGCAGTACGAGCCCTCGCCACGAGTCGGTGCCGAGCAAGCCGCGCCTATTTTGTTTTCCTCCCTTTCCTGCGCAAAGAGAGAGTAGTGTAGGGCCCCACAGGGGCGTGTTGGACTGTTATCGTTAACTATTATGCTATTTTCGTTATTCCCGTGCTGTGTTTTGGCGTCGCTTGCTCGCGTGTAGGAATTACTTAGCTCAGGGGGACTTGCCGTAGTCTTTGCTTCTCGAGGCTGAGGCCTCGTCGCGCGCTTTGTGTCCTGCAAGGATTAGTCAGGAGAGGTAACTTCTGGTCTCGGTCGTGAGGGCAGCCGGCTCAGGTCCTGTGTTCGCGTTGTGATGCCCGTGGGGCATGGACCAGGAGGAGTGTTCCCGTGGCGGACTTTGATAGGGAAGCTGCACAAGACTGGGTCAGAAAACACTCGCGAGGGCACCCGCGTAGCCCCCTCGCGAGACTTGCGAGAGAGAAAACGAGTCAAGTAGGCGACAAAGACAAAGAGTCATAGGTTGGGGACGATGACAATGCTAAAAGCAAATCCAATAAAACTTCAAATAGGGATGAACAAGCCAACTGCAGAAAGCAAATAAAAAAGCCACGTTCGGCACCTAATCTAGTCTTCGACATCTTCTCACCAGCGCGGAGCTAAGTGCTACCACTGGGCGTGGGCGGGAGCCCCCGAGGCCCGAGGGCGGCTCTCCGGAGACTCCGGGTCATGTACAGCCCCAACTCATTATTACGTGAGAGTGTCACGGGCGGCGAGCTTCACAGGCATTGGCCTTCTTCACAGGCTCCGGGCCTTTGTCGGGGCGATGAGCTTCACAGGTGTTGGCCTTCTTCACAGGCACCGGGCCTTTCTCGGTTTGTCTAGCTTCACAAGCGCCAGGCCTTCTTTACAGGCGCTGGGCCTTTCTTCAAGGGTAGAACTTCCGGAGGTGCTGGATGTTCCACGCGTTCGGGATGGGCACCCCCTCCTGATTCTCCAAGCGTGTGGCGCGAGGCCTGGAGACATGAATAACCTTGAACGGGCCCTCCCACATGGGAGAGAGCTTGTGCAACCCTTCCCTGGAGAGCACCCGTCTGAGCACGAGGTCACCTACCTCGAGGGTCCTGGGGCGGATGCTGCGGCAGTGGTACCGCCACAACGCATGTTGGTATCTTGCAGCTCGAAGCGCAGCCTCCCGACGGCGTTCCTCTCCCAGCACGAGGTCCACCCTCCGCATGGCGTCCTGTTGTGCTTCGTCGAAAGCTAGGACCCGCGCGGAGCGATGCCTGACCTCGTGAGGAAGGACCGCCTCAGCACCGTAGATGAGGAAGAACGGGGTTTCGCCGGTCGACTTGGTAGCGGTTGTGCGGATAGACCATAGCACGGACTGAAGCTTATCGTCCCAGCCCCTGCCGGAGGCCTCCAGCTTCTTCTTGAAGGTCCGGGTTTTGAGGCCTTTCAGGACCTCCGCGTTGGCGTGTTCAGCTTGGCCGTTGCTCCAAGGGTGTGCCACCAAGGCGTAGCATATCTGTGTTCCAAGGTTAGCACAATATTTTTTGAAGAGATTGCTGGTGAACTGCGAACCGTTGTTGGTGATGATGCGATTAGGCACCCCAAACCGGCTCACGAGGCCCTTGATGAACTTGACCGCTGAGCCAGCCGGGATGGTGCAGACAGCTTCCACCTCTGCCCACTTTGTGAACTTGTCAATGGCGACGTAGAGGTAGCGGTAGCCCCCTGGCACCCGAGGAAGCGGGCCAAGGATGTCCAATCCCCAAACAGCGAACGACCATGAGAGGGGAATGGTCTGAAGGCCTTGAGCCGACTGATGGATCTGCTTGGCGTGGAATTGACAGGCTTCACAAGCCTTCACCAGCTCGATTGCGTCGTTGAGTGCTGTTGGCCAATAGAATCCGCTGCGAAACGCCTTGCCGACGAGTGTCCATGAAGACGAGTGGTGCCCGCAGTCTCCACCGTGAATGTCTGCCAGTAACTCTTTCCCTTGCTCCTTGGAGATGCAACGCTGGGAAACGTCATTCGACCGCTTTCGATAGAGCTCTTCGTCTTGGATGCAGTAGGCTGTGACCTGCCGCGCCACGCGTTCCACGTCCTCCTCCTTTTTTGGCACAACAACAGGGTTGGCCAGCCATTCAGGATAGCAAACTTCGCGGATCACGCCTGCTGCCTCTAACTTGCGGGTTTCTTGGATGATGATGGCCTGCTTCTCGGTGGAGTATCGCCTTGCCTTCTGCTTCACGGGATGCACGTTGGGGCATACGTTGAGATGGTGTTCAATCACATCCCTTGGGACCCCTGCTGGCTGATCAGGTTCCCACGCAAACACCTCCTTGTTTGCGCGTAGGAATTTCACCACGGCCTCCTCCTCTTGGTCGAGGATGGCGCCTATGGTGAAGGTGGCGCCAGAGGATCCATCCTCGTCGACTGGTACTTGCTTGGTCTCCGCCTTGTCTTGGGTGAATAGTTGCTTCTTCTTGGCTGGCGCATCCCCCTTGTGCTCGAGGGTATCTGCGCTGGCGGGCCGCGCCACCGTGGCCGCCTTGAAAGCGAGCTTGAGCGCTTGCAGCGCATCCCTTGTGTCTCCGGACACGGTAAGGACGCCGCTGCTCCCGGGCATCTTCATGAGGTTGTACGCCGGGTGAGTCGCCGCCATGAACTGGGCCAAGGCTGGGTAGCCGAGGATGGCGTTGTACGGGAAGCCGATGGGGGCGATGTCGAAGTCGACCAGCTCTGTGCAGAAGTTGTTGTGGGTGCTGAAGGTCACCAGGAGGCGGATCTACCCCAGGGAGCCGGTGGAACTGCCTCTGATGCCCGAGAAGGGTCTTCTAGTTGGAGCCGCTCTAGTGGCATGTGGAGGAGGCTGAAGGCCTCCACCGAGAGCACGTTGAGGCCGGCACCACCGTCGATGAGGGTCCTGGTGACGGCCACCCGGCACATTGTGAGGGTGCATAACATCGGGAGGGCGCCCGCACAGGCGGTGTTGGAGGGGTGATCGTCCGAGCTGAAGGTCAAATCAGCCTTGGGTGCCACCCAGCCCGGGGGGCTTCACGGCCCTTGAGGACGGCGCCGATCAGGCGGACGAACGGCTTGACGTGGTGGCTCGAAAGTGGTGCCTGCGATCCGCCCAGGAGGGTTGCAACGACTTGGGGTGCCGGCGCAGCATGATGGGCGAGGAAGAGGTTGCAAAACTCCTCCCAGGAGGCCACAGAAGCCGTTGGCAGGTGGAGCAGCCACATGCGTGGGACGCCGGTGAGGGCCATGGGTAGCCAGTTAGCCATGACCCTGTCGTTGCCTCCGGCCTTGAGGACGACTTCTTCATACGCTAGCAAGAAGGCCAGCGGATCGGCCGCGCCGTCGTAGCGCGGAGGCATGTCCGGCTTGAACTTGTTCGGCCACTGCACCTGTCGCAAGGCGGGGGCCAGGGCTCGGAGCCCCCTGGTCCCTGCGCCGACTTCGACAGCCGGAGCAGGCGGTGCGTTGCCCGCCATGAGGGCGGAGCGTGGTGCTGATGGAGAACGGATTGACGGAAGGGAGAGCTCCAGCGCACCCCTACCTAGCGTGCCAAATGTCGGATGTTGGGTTCCGACAGACCCTTAAGGTTCGAACTCTGGGGTGCACACGAAGATCTTCCCCCTACCATTCCACGTCCGATTGCCTCACGAGAATCTAAGCTAAAATGATGAACGACCCGAGGGACACAAGATTTATACTGGTTCGGGCCACCGTTGTGGTGTAATACCCTACTCCAGTGTGTGGTGTGGTGGATTGCCTCAAGGGATGATGATGAACAGTACAAAGGATGAACAACCTCGCGAGAGGTGTTCTTGAGCTGGTGCGATGAACTGCTTGGGTAAGTTCGATTGCCTCTCTATCTGATGAGGACTCAATGTTTTTCCTCCCTTCCTTGGTGGTGGCTAGTCCTATTTATAGATGCACTGGTCCTCTTCCCAAATATTGAGCGGGAAGGGTGCCAACAACGGCCATTTCGAAGGGGAACATCTAGTACACGTGTATCCTGACTAAAGTTGGTCTTCCTCTGCCAAAGGCACTGGCGATGACGCCGTCTTGGGCTCCACAGTGACCTCCATCCTGCCGCTCTGCTGGTTTTGGTCTCGTTGCGCTGAAATGGCAACCCTTGCCTAATGCCTCGGTACTCCACGCCTGTGCTTGCCCCCTTTGCACCAAAGAGGAAACAAGGACACTGCGCAGGCCGGTGCCCGCCTGGTCTTGATCGTCATGGCTTGCATCACGAGCACCTCGTGAGGTACCTTGCCTTGATCTCTTCGCCTCCTCCCGAGCCTTCCTGGCGAGGCCGTTCCTGAGGAAGTCTTATGTCGTCCGCCCTGTGAGGCTTGGCCCATCGCGAGGGTCTTGAGTCTTGCGCTGATGAAGATGGGCGGTACTGGGACACCACTCGAGCCACGCCGCAGGCCGCAGGCAGGCAAGTTTGGGGACCCCCGTTCCAAGAACGCCGACACCTACGGCTGAAGTCTTGATGGTCGACGGAACATGCAGTCCGCCTGGTTTCCGCCATGAAGATGGCGGGGATGGTGGCGGCGGTCCATCGCGCGTCCACGAGGAGTACCATCTTGAACCCCTCTCTTCGCAGCAGAGGGAAGAACTTCGTCGCCGCAACATGGATGCACTCCACACAACCATCGTTGGAGAAACCCCTGAGGCTCGGGCCTTGGAAGAGGTGCGCTTGGCTAATTTGGCTGAGCACACTTGACTAGAGAACCTCCAGCACGCTCTCTACGAGCGTGCTCGGGAGCGGATCCCCGAGTCCAGTTGACGACAGCTTTTCCCGCCTCCACCTAAGGTATATCGCACTCCGATTCAAAATCGCATAGCTGTGGCCCAAATAGCAGAGTCAATTCAACCTTCCCAGTCAGAGGCTGGCAGAGGTTTGATGCAGATCCGGGCCTTACTCCAGGCAGCAGGAGAGCAGAACACAGCAGTGTCTCAGTCGTGGAATAGGATTCATAGCAGATCTGTGGTAGCAGATATTGTCTAGTCAGCCCACAATCCAAGATCGCCCTTGCGGCGTGAGGACCGTGGGCAGTATGATCACCGACTCGACCGCGACAATCATCGTCGAGTGCCCACACCTCCTCCGAGGAGTGCATCATATGTGCCTCGGCAATATGATGATAGACACCTTCACAGCGGCGAACGCAGAGCACCAGTTGACCCAAGAGAGCCAGGCTTTGATGTAAGATCTATTCTCGTTCAAGGTTTAGTCGACCGGAACAGAGTGCAGAGGGAAGACCTTGGTAGAGATCGTCCGACTGGCAGCAGAGTTCATGTTTCAGGTCTAGAGTGTTTCAGCAGAGCCTCAGGGCTGCAGTGATTCCTCCCAACTTCAGGTTGGTGACTGGAGTCAGCAAGTTCACTAGAGAATCCAAGTCTGAAACTTGGCTTGAGGATTACCGAGTGGCTGTGCAGATTGGTGGCGGGAATGATGAAGTAGCAATGAAGCATCTTCCTCTGATGTTGGAAGGATCAGCTAGAGCGTGGTTGACTCAGTTAGCCCTGGGCAGTATATACAGTTGGGAAGAGCTTGCACGAGTGTTTGTCATAATTTTTGAGGGCACTTGCAAGCGGCCTGCAGGGTTGACGGAATTACAGCATTGTGTGCAGAAACCGAGTGAGACTCGAAGGGATTTCATTCAGAGGTGGACCACTTTGCATCACACAGTGGAGAATGTATCTGAACATCAAGCAGTGTGTGCCTTCAAGGAAGGCGTTAAATATCGAGAACTGGTCCTGAAGTTCGGTCGGACGGGGGATATGACTCTGACTCGGATGATGGAAATAGCCAGCCGGTATGCTAACGAAGAAGAAGAGGATCGACTCCGCAACAGAAAGGGCAAACCAGTCGGCCAAGACGCTGGCGGGGGTAATTCCAATCGGAAACAGAAACGTAAGGGCGAGCCTGCAGCACCCGGTGAAATTGTGGATGTGGTTCAAGGAAAGTTTAAAGGAAAACCTAAGGGGCCCTGGACCCCTAAGAAGGTAAAGGATCAAGCGGGAAATGATGTGTTGGATTTGCCATGTCACATTCATACGAAGAAGGATGAAGAGGGTAATCTGATTTATCTAAACACCCACTCGATAATGTCGACTCCTGATGCAACAGTTCCGAGAGATACAACCCAATGAGATGGAGAAAGAGTCGGACAAAGACGAGGAAGAAGAAGAAGACGATGGTTATCCCAAAGTCAATTCCACCCTGATGATTTTTGCTGATGTTGAGAGCAAGAGTTGGTTGAAAGTTATCAATAGAGAAGTGAATAAGGTTGCCCCGGCAACGACGACCACATACCTGAAATGGTCCCAAACAGCCATCACATTCGACCAGTCCGATCACCCTGTGCGTATAGCCATCCCAGGGAGGCAAGCGTTGGTGGTCGACCCAGTGGTCAAAGGCACTCGACTGACCAAAGTGCTAATGGATGGTGGTAGCGGCCTGAATATCCTTTATGCTGAAACCTTGAAGGGGATGGGCATTCCGTTGTCCAAACTTAGCGAGAGCAATATGAGTTTCCATGGTGTTATCCCTGGAAAGAAAGCCGAATCACTCGGCCAGATCACCCTTGACGTGGTTTTCGGTGATTCCAAGAATTACCATAAGGAAAAGTTGACCTTTGAAGTTGTGGATTTCCAGAGTGCTTATCATGCCATTCTGGGTAGGCCTGCCTACGCACGTTTTATGGCTCGACCATGTTACATGTACCTCAAGTTGAAGATGCCTGGCCCCAGAGATGTGATCACAGTTACTGGCAATCGGCAGAAAGCAGAGGAATGCTTCCAGAAGGGTTCTAAAATTGCCGATGCACAAATGGTATCAGTTGAATTTCAAGAATATCAGAAGAATGCATATCCGAGTGATTTGCTCCAAGCTAAGAAGCCTGCCACAGATTTTGCATTTTAGTCGTCTGGTGAAACGAAGCCGATTCATTTTCACCCGACTGATCCCAATGCCGCACCGACTCATATCTCAACAACACTCGACAGCAAATAGGAAGAAGTGCTCATCCAGTTCCTCCGTGAGAACTGGGACATCTTTGCATGGAAACCTTCTGACATGCCGGGTGTACCCAGAGAACTAGCTGAGCACCGTTTGCGTGTCGATCCCAAGGTAAAACCCATCAAAGGGCATCTTCGGCGGTCCGCCGTGTAGAAGGGAAAGGCAATTGGCGAGGAAGTGGCTCGGCTCCTAGCAGCAGAGTTCATCTGAGAGATCTACCACTCCGAGTGGCTTGCCAATGTAGTCATGGTCCCTAAGAAGGACGATTTACTTCGTATGTGCATCAATTTCAAGCATATCAATCGGGCCTGCCCGAAAGATCATTTCCCTCTCCCCCGCATCGATCAGATTGTTGACTCGACTGCGGGGTGTGAGCACTTGTCTTTTTTAGATGCATATTCCGGGTATCATCAGATCCGACTGTATGGTCCCGATGAAATAAAAACGGCTTTCATCACCCCATTTGGGTGCTTTTGCTATGTCACCATGCCATTTGGTCTTAAAAATGCCAGAGCCACATTCATGAGAATGATTCAGAAGTGCCTGCTCACTCAAATCAGTCGGAATGTGGAAGCATGCATGGATGACATTGTGGTCAAGTCACATAAAGGTTCCGACCTATTGACTGACCTCGCAGAAACCTTTGCCAACCTAAGAAGGTATGATATCAAGCTTAATCCGTCAAAGTGCACATTCGGAGTTCCAGGTGGAAAGTCACTCGGTTTCCTCGTTTTCGAGCGGGGGATCGATGCAAATCCAGAAAAAGTCGATACCATCCTCCGAATGAAACACCCTTTGTGTGTGCATGCTGTTCAGAAGCTTACTGGTTGTTTGGCCGCCCTGAGTCGATTCATTTCTCGTCTCAGTGAAAAGGCCTTGCCTCTTTACCGATTGATGAAAAAATCTGATAAGTTCGAGTGGACTGATGAAGCTGAAGTAGCGTTTGCAGAGCTCAAAACCCCGCTTTCCACCCAGCCGGTGCTTGCTGCGCCAATCAACAAAGAGCCTTTACTGCTTTACATTGTAGCCACTGGACAAGTTGTCAGTACAGTACTCACGGTCGAGCGGGAAGAAGAAGGAAAAGCTTATAAAGTTCAGCGCCCAGTGTATTGTCTCTCTGAAGTTTTGACTCCATCCAAGCAGAGGTATCCACATTATCAGAAGCTTGTCTATGGAATCTACATGACCATGAAGAAGGTTGCACACTATTTCTCCGATCACTCCATTACAGTCATCAGCGATGCACCATTATCTGAAATGCTGAACAACAGAGATGCAATTGGTCGAGTGGCGAAATGGGCAAAGAAAAAGCTATCAAGTCCCAAGCAATCGCATATTTCCTTGCCGAGTGGATTGAGCAGCAACTGCCGACTCAGGTTCACTTGGAGCATTGGACCATGTTCTTCGATGGCTCCAAGATGCTGAATGGTTCCGGTGCTGGGGTAGTGTTGGTATCCCCCTGTGGAGACAAGCTTAGCTACGTTCTCCAGATTCATTTTGACTCTTCCAACAATGAAGCTGAATATGAAGCACTTTTGTACGGGTTGCGTATGGCCATTTCACTCGGCGTCCGTCGCATGGTTTACGGTAACTCGGATTTGGTGGTTAATCAAGTGATGAAAGAATGGGATGTCAGGAGCCCAGCCATGACTGGTTATTGCAATGCAGTAAGAAAGCTGGAAAAGAAGTTTGAAGGGTTGGAGCTTCACCATATACCCCGACTGAAAAATCAAGCCGTAGATGAATTGGCAAAGATAGGGTCTAAGAGAGAGGCCATTCCCAGCAATGTGTTTTTGGAGCATATTCATTAACCTTCAGTTCAGGAAGATCCTTTCACTGAAGAGTCCCCACAACCTAAGAGCGCCACAGAAACGACTGAAGTCGAAATCCCAGCTGTGGTTGACTTAGTCATGGAGGTTTTGGTCGTCACTCCCGACTGGACAGTGCCATACGTCACATACATTCTTAGGAAAGAACTTCCAGAGGATGAAGAAGAGGCTCGACAGATCGTCCGACGATCTAAAGCCTTTACTGTGATAAAAGGTCAGTTGTTCAGAGAAAGTGTAACTGGAGTCTACCAGAAATGCATCACGCCAGAAGAAGGCCGAATGATCCTCAATGATATTCACTCGGGGACCTGTGGTCACCATGCGTCCTCTCGGACCATCGTGGCCAAAGCATACCGAGCTGGATTTTACTGGCCACATGCCAACGAGTTGGCAAAAGAAATAGTAGACAAATGTGAAGGCTGTCAGTTCTACTCCAACATGTCTCATAAGCCTGCGTCAGCTCTAAAGACTATTCCACTTGTCTGGCCTTTCGCTGTCTGGGGATTGGATATGGTTGGACCTCTGAGGACTGGCAGTAGTGGATTTACCCATGTGCTGGTAGCAGTCGACAAGTTTACCAAATGGATCGAAGCCAAGCCCATTACAAACCTTGAAGCAAGTACAACTGTAAGCTTCATCAGAGAATTGACATTCAAATATGGTGTTCCGCACAACATCATCACGGATAATGGGTTGAACTTCAACTCTGACGAGTTCAGAGCCTTTTGTGCTTCCCAAGGCACAAGGGTCGATTACACTTCAGTCGCCCATGCTTAGTCGAATGGGCAGGCTGAAAGAGCAAATGGATTGATTCTCAAAGGACTGAAACCCCGATTGATGCATGACCTCAAGCATGCAGCAGGAGCCTGGGTCGACAAACTTTCATCAGTACTTTGGGGATTGAGGACAACTCCTAATCGGTCGACTGGACGGACTCCATTCTTCTTAGTCTATGAAACCGAAGTTGTACTCCCGAGTGATTTTCTTCACAATGCGCCCCGAGTCGAGCTCTTCTCAGAAGAGGAAGCAGAACAGGCTCGGCAAGATGCAGTCGATCTCCTGGAAGAGGAAAGAGAGATGGCCTTGATTCGGTCGACCATTTATCAACAAGACCTATGTCGTTTCCACGCCAGAAACATAAGGGGTCGTGCATTTCAGGAGGGAGACTTGGTTCTTCGAGTGGACCAGCAGAAACCACACAAGCTCGCTCCTGCATGGGAAGGGCCCTTCGTCGTCACCAAAGTGCTCCACAATGGAGCATATTGCCTTTTCAACGTCGAGCACAATAAAGATGAGCCACGCGCTTGGAATGCGGATATGCTCCGCCCCTTTTACTCTTAAGCATTCAGACTGTTGAGATGTAATAAGAAATACCTTTTAGTTTCATTATCAAAGACATGATTTTATAGTCTTCCGAATGATTGTTGTTCATTTTTACATGTTCTAAAATCCCCCAGTGGGTGCCATAGCTGCGAATCCGTTTCGCCTAAGTTGAAAAGAAAAATCCTACCGAGTGGTGAGCCAGCCTCCCACTCGGGGGCTTAGCTGCGAATCCATCTCGCCTAAGTTGAAAAGAAAAATCCTACCGAGTGGTGAGCCAGCCTCCCACTCGGGGGCTTAGCTGCGAATCCGTTTCACCTAAGTTTGAAAAATCCTACCGAGTGGTGAGCCAGCCTCTCACTCAGAGGCTTAGCTGTAGTCCAGTACTCGCCCAAGTGTAAAAAAATCCTACCGAGTGGTGAGCCAGCCTCTCACTTGGGGGCTTAGCTGCAGTCCAGTACTCG
>NC_057795.1:136283488-136310251 GCF_018294505.1 Triticum aestivum | reverse complement strand
ATTTAAAAAATCCTATCGAGTGACGAGCGATCCTCTCACTCGGGGGCTTAGCTGCAGTCCAGTACTCGCCTAAGTTTGAAAAATCCAACCGAGCGACGAGCGATCCTCTCACTCGGGGGCTTAGCTGTAGTCCAATACTCACCTAAGTGTAAAAAATCCTACCGAATGGCGAGCAATCCTCTCACTCGGGGACTTAGCTGCAGTCCAGTACTCGCCTAAGTTTAAAAAACCCAACCGAATGGTATGGGTCGACCACGACCCCTCCCCCGGGGCTGCACCGTCAAGAAGAAGGACAAGATTGTGCGCACTGCCAAAGGCTCATCTAACAGCTGATGCCAAGGCGAGCTGCTTTCAGGAATGTCAAGATATTGCTGAATGCCTCGCTGATGAGCTGATCAATGCTGCCAAAGGCTCATCCAACAGCTAGTGCCAAGGCGAACTGCTTTCAGGAACGTTAAGGCCATTGTTGAGTGCCTCGCTGATGAGCTGATCAATGCTGCTCAAGGCTCGTCCAACAGACTGACTGCGACCTCTTCCTCAGAAGCTGCATCGAGAGTACAAAAACCAATCCAAGTGAAGAACGAGTTCCGCTCGAAGACAAACACAACATATTCAAAGATAAGCAAAGTTTAGATAAATCCAAAGGTTTCTAATCGTGGATTAAAGTACTCGGGAATCAGGCCCGAAGGAGTTTCAACGATTACAAAATCACTCGGCATTCCGAGGCAAATGAGGGTGAAGCATAATGTTTTTCGATCACTTGGCGAGAGAAGAGCTGGCTGGATCGCAGAAGCTGTCAAGGTCAATGTTGTCCGCAATATGAGTGGCAGCCTCAAGGAAGGTGTCCATGAAGGACTGGAAGGTGTGCTTCTTAGTATTCACAACCTTAAGGGCCGCCAACTTGTCTTCTCTGGTGTCCTTGCAGTGCACTCGAACCAATGATAGGGCAACGTCAGTGCCACAGCGAGCGGATGACTTCTTCCACTCCTGCACTCAACCATGAATCTGATTAAGTTGAGTCATCAGCGACTCGAGGTCTTGAGAAAGTTCCGCATGAGGCCAGAGTTCGGCGTCCACCCGGGTCATCACTGCCTTCAGTTGAGCCAGATAGGCAACGACGCCATCCAAGCGTGATTCCAACCGCAGAAAGTTCATCGCAATGTCATATTTCACAGGACAATTGATGGGGCCGAGACTTGTCTCGATCCGCCCGGTTTCAGCTTCAAAGTCCTGGCAAAGTTCTGCGCAATAATGAAAAATAGTGTGTCGACAATACTACAACATACTTCAATCGACGACAACTAACCAGTCGAGCGGCTGTACCTTCAAGCTTCAGAACTAATTTTGCGGCAAGTTGTCCCGGGTAGGACTCTAGTTTTCCTGTCTTGGCTCTGAGGCCTCCGACTTCATTGGTCAGGTTCTCCTTGTCCTTCTTCAGTTGCTCAACTTCCTGATTGGCTTCCGAGATGGCGGTCTTCAGCTTCGCGTTCTCCTCTTCCAACTTGCCGACTGAAGCCAGCTTCTTGTCCGCAAGCGTCGCCTTCTCACGTGCTTCCTTCTGAGCAGCACCAAGGTCCTGGTCCTTCTTCTCCAAAGCTTCCTTCATTCTCTCTAAAGAAACAACACTCTTCAGACGAGCCTGAAGTTAACGGTTTGCACTACGCACATCTGCTTGTGTGAAGTCACTTGGTTCAAAGAGATTGAAAGAAAAAACAGTGAAAGACGCGAGCTACTAGACGGGCAAGAGTCGATTGGTTACCTCCCATGATGGCCGTTTCTTCTTGACCAGTCTTGAGGTTCTTCTTTGCGAGTTCAAGATCAAGTTCAAGGCTGATATGCTTCTTCTTTAACTCAGAAAGCCGAGCTCCAAGATCACAAGACATCTGCAGTCGGCGAGAGAGAGATATCAGTCGACAGAAATAAACGAAAATGACAGTGAAAGTTACTCTAAGACTACTGCCGAATCAAATATTCAACAGTAGTCTCGGGGACTACACCCAGTGGGTGCACTTAGCGTGCCCCCACTGATCTAGATCAATACTCAACATGGTCTGCCCAGCGTGAGTCAAAAAAACAAGGTAAAAAGAAAATTCTAAGACCTCAGCCGACTGCCAGCAGTCGACCCTGGTCTCAGGGACAACACCCAGTGGGTGCACTCGGTGTGCCCCCACTGGTCCGAACAGAATACTAAGACTCAGCATGAGTCGAGTGGAGTGGAAGACGTCCTAAAATCTAAACACAGGCACACCCCAGTGGTGATCAGATATAAAACAACATTCAAAAGTTCTGTCGGAGTTCGCTGACCTTAACATTGGTCTGCAGGGCGGTGCTGGCGTTATAAGCCACCTGACTGGCCTCGTGCATCACCTTCACCTGCTCCATGACAAGGTTCACCTGGCGAAGAGCCTCCCTGGTAGCACTTGGCGAATCATATGCAGTCTGATATGCAGCAAAGAGTGATGGCGCCAAGGCGGCCGAAGCAGCTACTGGGTCAGATGCGTGGAGTTGCACTGGAGCGGCAGGAGCCGGAGCAGTCGACCCCGATGGATGATCAGTCGTCAGTGGGCTGGCGAATGTGACGTTGGTCCGAACCGGATCTCCAGAACGCTCGACCACTGCCTCAAGCACCAGCGTCGACTAAGGGACTTGAAATTCAAGCCTTCTCCTGCTTGAGCCCCCGCCCTCTCCTCCTCCTCTCCTGTAGAGGCACTTCTTCTTCTTCTTCATCAGGAAGCACGCCGACATCTCGAGGAACTACAGAGAGAGAAAAATATCGGAAATTCACCCGACTGAGTCTGGTCAAACAGACTTACCAGCTCGGGAGGTGGCCGCGTCATCGGTCTCCTCGTCTCCTGGAGCTTTGTCGATATCCATGTCAGTGGCAGCGGAGGTTGGGCTAGAAAGATACATGATCCATTTGGTCAGAACAAAAGCTTCAGTCGGCCTAGATAAATGCAAGAAAGAAACTCACCCTGAAGCGACGGGAACGTCCATCTTGATCCTCGGCAAAGTCTTCCGAGCCTTTGGAGGAGCAACCTTAGGCTGCTTGGCGACCTTCTCTGTCGACTCCGGAGTCAATGTCCGAGTGTGTTTCTATGTGTGGGTACTTGGGGCCACATTCTTTCCGCGCCCTCTCACCGGGTCATGGTGTTGCTTGGATCGGCATTCAGAGCGTGGCGGCGAGTCGACCTCTTCCTCATTGTCTGACTCCTCGCTCTCCTCCTCCTCGTCTTCATCCGAAGATTCCCATTCACCGCTCTCCTCCATGCTGGCCTCTCCCTCCTGGTCCTGCTCCAGAGCTTGTTCATCGTTGGGCATCCAATACATGTCAGTAAAAACCTACAAGACAAGAAGTCGAGTAAAAGTCAGTCAAGCTCAAGTACAATCGGAATGAGTATGTAAAGACAGTCGGAATAAAGAACATACCTTGTCGGGCTGATTGTCGTCATTGAAGGGGATGACTCTCTTGGCTCCTCTGGGTTGTCCTGGTCGCCTGTAATGCTCTTCAACCACATGGCCACGGTCTTGGCTGGCACTTCCTCTGGATGAACATGAGCGGTGTCGTCGGACCCAGAGTACAGCCACATGGGATGGTCGCGGGCCTGAAGAGGCTGGATGCGTCAACTGAGGAATACTTCCAGCAGGTCCATGCCAGTGACACCCTCGTTAATCAGTTGGACCACTTTCTCAACCAACATCTTCGTCTCCACATTCTCAGCAGCAGTCCCTTTCAGTGAGGAAGGAGTCTGGACATGGTCAAAAGTGAAGTGGGGAAGGCCGGTCGACTGACCTGGAATTGGGAGGTCCTGGCAGTAGAACCAGGTCAACTGCCAGCTCCTAACCGATTCAGGGAGAGTCATGGAAGGGAAGGAACTCCTCTGTCTCTTTTGGATACCCAAACCCCCACACATCTGCATGACATGGGTTTTCGAGTCACTCGTTTTCGCTTTCTTCACCGACTGGGAACGGATGGTGAAAGTATTTTTGAAAAGGCCCAAGTGCGGTCAACACCCCAAAAAGTTTTCATACATCGACACAAACGCGGCAAGGTACGTGATGGTATTGGGAGAAAAATGGTGGAGTTGGGCACCGAAGAAATTCAAGAAGCCCCGGAAGAAGGGGTGCGGAGGAAGCGAAAAACCCCGGTCGACGTGGGTGGCGAGCAGTACACACTCACCCGGTCGAGGCTGCGGCTCTGTCTCCCCCTCAGGCAGCCTTGCTGCACCCTTGGCGATCAGCCCGGACTCCACCAACTCATCCAGATCTTCTTGCCGGATCGAAGGCCGGATCCAATCGCCCTGGATCCAGCCTGGCGGCAGCCCCGAGCATGATGAAGACCCACGGTTCTGCTTCTTGCCATTCGCCGCCCCTGTTGCCTTCTTCGCGCGCTCCAACACCGCTGTCTTGTCCTTCACCATGGCGGCAGAGCGGTAGCGTCGAGAGCAGAGGAGCTGGGAATGGTGGAGAAGCAGAGGAAGAAGAAAGAGACACAGGCGCACACGGTGCAGACGCCTTGGCCCCGTCGCCTTATAAAGGGCCGCTTCCGTGTGGCTGACGCATGGGACCAGGCGATCCTGTCAAATCCCGCAACAGTCGCGTGCAACGTACGTGGCGAAAAAGGTGGCATGGAAATTGAGGCGCTACTTTTTATCCTTCCCGCTTACTTCGGCATGCCCCGTCCCGCGCGCTTCCCCGAAATTTCGTAATCCATGAAATCCGGGATACACTGGTATCAATCACGCCCGAAATTCTACACCCCAAGATAGCACTCGGCAGATGACGCTACAAGTTCAGTCGGCAACTTCCTGAATGGATCAAGGCGACCGAATCGACGCTGAAGTACCAACGTAAGCCTTCCATCCTGCGTAAAAACACTCGCGAGGTGAAAATCTCGGAATAAGTTCAACTTCAACCTACTTTCCACTCGAGCCTTAATCCATTCGGGGGCTACTGATGAGGATACAGACCCGGGGTAGGGTCATAGGCCTGACCTATGCGTCCTACCCAAGGTCACTACCCTACAAGATAAGAAGTCCAAGAGGCAACGAAGAACCCCCAGTCAAAGATGTCGAGTGCAATCCACTCGACCAGTCATATCATGCGGGCGTTCCCCTACCTGTTGCCACTCGACCATATGAGGAATCACTCGACCTACTAAAGACCAGGAGTCACTCAGCACTGCAACGGTCGGACATTCACTCCGTAGTCTTCAAGGTCATTAATAGCACTTATGGATGGCGTTATCAGTAACGCCCCGTCTTTATGTACATTGAACCCCTTGTAATGGAGGATGGCTGGGGTCCTGATGCACTCTATATAAGCCACCCCCTCCTCTGGCACAAGGGTTCGCACCCCCTGTAACATCACACACATATAATCCAGTCGACCGCCTCCAGGCACCGAGACGTAGGGCTATTACTTCCTCTGAGAAGGGCCTGAGCTCGTAAATCTTGTGTGTACATCTTCACCATAGCTGAGATCTTGCCTCTCCATACCTACCCCCCTCTCTACTGTCAGTCTTAGAACCACGACAATCCCCTCCTTCGTCTTCGTCTATCGGTAACTTTACTTGGAGCTATATTTTTAGTCACCACATGATATGTGTTTTACTTGGAGCATCATTTTCTTTTGTTAGTATTAGCTTGCTGTTATTCAGATTAATGTTTTGCATCTATATTTTCAATAAAAATGTCAAGGATAGCCTTTACCATGCTTATTTTGCTAGTATACATGTTGCTGTTTGAAAACAGAAAGTTTACCGCTGTTGCAAAAATTCTCTGGAAAAGTAAGAGAATGGTATAATGTTGAAACTTTTTGGATATTGAGCTCTGATAAATTCACTACAGTGGGAATTTTCTTTCATAATTTTTGGAGTTAGGTAAGTATTGATACTCTTGCATTCTTTACGGACTGTACTGTTTTGGCAGATTGCTGTTATGTTTGCATTGTTTGCATATGTTCGCTTGTTTAATGATTCTATTTGAGGATAGGAGTATTAAATATGCAGAGGCATTTAGTATGCAATGTTGAATAATAATTTTAATGATTTGTTATAGTAGAAAATGGTAAGGTTTTGCATTGGTTTATACTAACTTATCTCACGAGTTCTTGTTGAGTTTTATGTGGATGAAGTTTTTGAGAAATAGAGAAACCATGATATGAGAGGAATTAAGGATACGCAAAAGTTCAAGCTTGGGGATGCCCAAGGCACCCCAAGATAATATTCCAAGAAGTCTCAAGCATCTAATCTTGGGGATGCCCCGTTAGGCATCCCACCTTTCTTCTTCAACAATTATCGGTTAGTATCGGTTGAGCCTAAGTTTTTGCTTCTTCACATGAGTTGTGCTATCCTTGCAATTTCATTTTATTTTGCTTTGATTGCTGTTTGAATAAAATACCAAGATCTTAAATTCTTAAGTGAGAGAGAGACTTCACATAGTTACATAATTACTTAACTACTCATTGATCTTCACTTATATCTTTTTGGAGTAGTTTGTCATTTACTTGTGTGCTTCACTTTTATCCTATGAGTAAATGGTTGAATGAGTTGAATGTCATAAATCTGAAATTATACATGTTTCATACTCTTACCCCGGTGGGAGTAATGACTTCACATCTAAGAAGTAGAGGTGGTAAATTTATTGAAGGTTAGCAAACATTGTATTGGTCACTTGGACAATTCATGAAAGAATACTGAAGGAAGAGAGATTTCACATATAAATATACTATCTTAGACATCTTCTATGATTGTGAGCCCCATTAATTATTTTCAAACCTGAGCAAATTAGTTGAAGTTGGACAAGGAAGACAACGTAATGAGTTATGCTTGGGTATATTTGTATAGAAGTTATATTGTTATAGATCCTCCAACGTGTGGTGCTTGCTTTTTAGAATCCTTTGCTAGCCAAAATATCTGTACTAAGCGGGAATACTACTTGTGCCTCAAAATTCCTTGAACCAAGTTTCTTCCATGAGTGTATACCATACCTACCTATATGCGGTATTTACCTGCCGTTCCAAGTAAATTTGCATGTGCCAAACTCTAAACCTTCAAATAAGAATCTATTTTGTATTCCTGAATCGCTCATGTAGTGACTAGGGGCTGTCAGTATCTTCCATGCTAGGTGGGTTATTCTCAAGATGAGTGGACTCCGCTCATCATTCATGAGAAAAATGGCTGGTAACTGGGATGCCCAGCCCATGATCAAAAGATCAAAATCAAATCAAAAATAATTGCAAACAAAACTCTCCCAGGATTGATGTTAGCTGGGCGGCACCCGTTGTTTCGGACAAGCCGTGGAGTGTGATTGTTGGTGGAGGGGGAGTAAAATCTTTACCATTTTGTTTGGGAACTGCCTATAATGTATGTAGTATGGAAGATATTGGGAACTCTTGGTTGTTATGTTGACAATGAGATCATACCTCTCAAAATTATTTTCATCTCTATTTCAAAATCAAGCTCTGGCACCTCTGCAAATCCCTGCTTCCCTCTGCGAAGGGCCTATCTTTTACTTTTATGCAAGAGTCAGTAGTATTCCTTATCATTCCTACCTACTCTTTAGTTGGCAAGCATCATGTGTTGGGGAAAGATCTAAGCATATATGGCCATGCAAATATATTTGATCATGAATTATTATTGTTGACAATTATCTATATGATAAGTGAGTTGGGAGGCGAAACACTAAGCCCATATCTTTCTCTGTGTTCGATGGATGCTATTTGTTCTAAGAATATGCTTTGAGTGGTAGCAATCATGGAAGACTATATGATAGTTGAGTATGTGGAGTTTGCTAAATCAAAGCTCTGACATAGACCCTTCCTGAAAATAAGATGAATTGCAACTGTTTGATGACTGAGAATTAAGTTTGCTAGTTTTCAAGAAAGTTTATGGTCTATGCTTTAACATGTGAATAGCTTGAGAAGTTTTATGAGATGAACTACTGTTATGACATATAATCATGCTAGAAAAGGTGATTGAAATTATCATTGATCAAACTTGTGCACCTGCTAGCATTCACACTTCATAAATTCTTTCTTTTATCATTTACCTACTCGAGGACGAGCAGGAATTAAGCTTGGGGATGCTGATACGTCTCCAATGTATCTATAATTTATGAAGCATTCATTGTATTTTATTATCTGTTTTGGATGTTTATGGGCTTTATTATACACTTCTATATTATTTTTGGGACTAACCTATTAACCGGAGGCCCAGCCCATATTGTTGTTTTCTTGCCTATTTCAGTGTTTCGAAGAAAAGAAATATCAAACGGAGTCCAAACGGAATGAAACCTTTGGGAGCGTTATTTTTTGAATGGAAGCAATCCAGGGAGCTTGGAGTACAAGCCAGGGAAGCTTCGAGGAGGCCACGAGGCAGGGGGGCGCCCACCCCCCTGGGCAAGCCCTCCACCCTCGTGGGCCCCTCGTGGCCCCCGTGACCGACTTCTTTCGCCTATATATTCCCATATACCCTAAAAACATTGACAAAAACAATAGATCAGGAGTTCCGCCGCCGCAAGCCTCTGTAGCCACCAAAAACCTCTCGGGAGCCTGTTTCAGCACCCTGCCGGAGGGGGGATCCATCACCGGTGGCCATCTTCATCATCCCGGTGCTCTCCATGATGAGGAGGGAGTAGTTCACCCTCGGGGCTGAGGGTATGTACCAGTAGCTATGTGTTTGATCTCTCTCTCATGTTCTTGAGGTGATACAATCTTGATGTATCGCGAGCTTTGCTATTATAGTTGGATTTTATGATGTTTCTCCCCCTCTACTCTCTTGTGATGAATTGAGTTTTTCTCTTGAAGTTATCTTATTGGATTGAGTCTTTAAGGATTTGAGAACACTTGATGTATGTCTTGCCGTGCTTATCTGTGGTCACAATGGGATATTCACGTGATCTACTTGATGTATGTTTTGGTGATCTTGCGGTTCAATGAACCTATGCATAGGGGTTGGCACACGTTTTCGTCTTGACTCTCCGGTAGAAACTTTGGGGCACTCTTTGAAGTACTTTGTGTTGGTAGAAAAGATGAATCTGAGATTGTGTGATGCATATCGTATAATCATGCCCATGGATACTTGAGGTGACATTGGAGTATCTAGGTGACATTAGGGTTTTGGTTGATTTGTGTCTTAAGGTGTTATTCTAGTATGAACTCTATGATAGATTGAATGCAAAGAATAGCTTTGTGTTATTTTACTACGGACTCTTGAATAGATTGAGCAGAAATGATAACTTTGAGGTGGTTTCGTACCCTACCATAATCTCTTCGTTTGTTCTCCGCTATTATTGACTTTGGAGTGACTCTTTGTTGCATGTTGAGGGATAGTTATATGATCTAATTATGTTATTATTGTTGAGAGAACTTGCACTAGTGAAAGTATGACCCTTAGGCCTTGTTTCCTAGTATTGAAATACCGTTTACGCTCACTTTTACCACTTGCTACCTTGCTGTTTTTATATTTTCAGATTACAAATACATGTATCTACCATCCATATTGCACTTGTATCACCATCTCTTTGCCGAACTAGTGCACCTATACAATTTACCATTGTATTGGGTGTGTTGGGGACACAAGAGACTCTTTGTTATTTGGTTGCAGGTTTGTTTGAGAGAGACCATCTTCATCCTACGCCTCCCACGGATTGATAAACCTTAGGTCACCACTTGAGGGAAATTTACTACTGTCCTACAAACCTCTGCATTTGGAGGCCCAACAACGTCTACAAGAAGAAGGTTGTGTAGTAGACATCAGCGAGCAAGGTAGTATTTATTGGCGGCCGGAATCTAGATCGCCGGGAACAGTACACGTGCCGGTCGCCGAAATTTACGAGTACTATAGTGTGAATTACACACGATTCCCGCAGCAAAATCCGTGTGTGAACATAATAGCTGACGGTTCCCAATGCAGAACCGTGTCTGATTAATAAAGCCCGCCACCCACCTTCCAAAACTCGAGGCGCGAAATAGAGTGCTAATCGTGTGGGGCCGGTTGTCTTGCCAGATTTTAGATTTTCTTTTTTGAACACCAGATATTTACATCGTCTGATGATTTTTGAACTCGCACACAAGTACACAAATATGATTTTTTCAAACCATTATGGTTAGCCATTACATGTAGATGTAGTTCAAATTAAAATTATGGTCATTAAATGGCTAGGAAATCACTTAAATGTCTTCAAAAGGTCAAATGACCCCTGAAATTTCCAAATTTTCATATGAAAGTTAGTATCAGTGCACATTACACGTAGAAAAAAATTGAAGGCCGTAGCGGAAGCTATTTGTCGTTCGTCATCAAACATGCATTGTTCCCTCTCGGAACCATGAGCCTTCTAGTGAGTTGCTCCGATTTGTGAGGGGTGTGTGTCCAAACTTTCGTCAAGCAAGCCAATTTTTGTACCACATCATCTTGATGGCATGACATTACATCAAGCAAGGTTTCATGTTTTTCTGATCATTTATTAAGTTTTTGGAATAACAATGCCATGGCACTCCATGCATGTACATGCATGTGTCCATGTCGTGAGACCAATATGTTTGAAAATTCCTTCTAATTTACTGCACAAGGAATTAACTCACACACAAGTACACAAATATGACTTTTCAAACCGTTATGGTTAGCCGTTGCATGTACATGTAGTTCAAATTTGAATTACGTACGGTCATTAAAAGGCTTGGAAATCACTTAAATCTCTTTAAAAGGTCAAATGACCCATGGAATTTTCCAAATTTTCACATGATAGTTAGTATCAGTGCACATTACACGTAGAAAAAAATTGATGGCCGTAAGAGGAAGCTAGCCGGCGCTCGTCATCAAACATGCATTGTTCCCTCTCGGAACCACGAGCCTTCTAGTGAGTTGCTCTGGTTTGTGAGGGGTGTGTGTCCAAACTTTCGTCAAGCAAGCCAATTTTTGTACCACATCATCTTTGTGGCATGACATTACATCAAGAAAGGTTTCATCTTTTTCTGATCATTTTTTAATTTTTTTGGAATAATAATTCCATGGCACTCCATGCATGTACATGCATGTATCCATGCCGTGAGACCAATATGTTTAAAATTCTTTCTAATTTACTACACATGGAATTAACTCGCACATAAGTACACAAATATGATTTTTTTGAAACCGTTATGGTTAGTCATTGCATGTACATCTAGTTCAAATTTGAAATACATACGGTGATTAAATGGCTAGAAAATCACTTAAATCTCTTTAAAAGGTCAAATGACCCCTGAAATTTTCCAAATTTTCACATGACAGTTAGTATCAGTGCACATTACACGTAGAAATTTTTTGAAGGCCGTAAGAGGAAGCTATCCGCCGTTCGTCAGCAAACATGCATTGTTCCTTCTTGGAACCACGAGCCTTCTAGTGAGTTGCTCCGGTTTGTAAGGGGTGTGTGTCCAAACTTTCATCAAGCGAGCCAATTTTGGTACCACATCATCTTGGTGGCATGACATTACATCAAGCAAGGTTTCATGTTTTTCTGATCTTTTTTTATATTTTTTGGAATAACAATGCCATGGCACTTCATGCATGTGTCAATGTCGTGATACCAATATGTTTGAAAATTCCTTCTAATTTACTGCACATAGAATTAACTAGCACACAAGTACACAAATATGATTTTTCAAACTGTTATGGTTAGCCGTTGCATGTACATCTCATTCAAATTTGAATTACGTACGGTCATTAAATGGCTAGGAAATAACTTAAATCTCTTTAAAAGGTCAAATGACCCCTGAAAATTTCTAATTTTTCACATAACTGTTAGTATCAGTGCACATTACACGTAGAAAATTTTTGAAGGCCGTAAGAGGAAGCTATCTGTCGTTCGTCAGCAAACATGCATTGTTCTCTCTCGGAACCACGAGCCTTCTAGTGAGTTGCTCCTGTTTGTGAGGGGTGTGTGTCCAAACTTTCATCACACAGACAAATTTTTGTACCACATCATCTTGTTGGTATGACATTACCTCAAGCAAGGTTTCATGTTTTTAATTTCTTGGAATTTAAATGTCATGGCACTTCATGCTAAATTGTGTCATAGTCGTTAGACCAATATGTTTGAAAATTCTTTTCAATTTACTGCACATGGAATTAAATCACACACAAGTACACAAAATATGACTTTTCAAACCGTTTTGGTTAGCTGCTGCATGTACATGCAGTTCAAATTTTAAATTATGGTCATTAAATGGCTAGAAAATCACTTAAATCTCTTAAAAGGTCAAATGACCCCATAAATTTTCTAAAATTTGACATGATAGTTGTATTAGTACTACAAATTTTCTCATACATTTAAAACACCATCCGTTGCCACTTTACTCCAAATTCATCTTTCACAGCTTATAAAAAATATCTACAACATCACAAACAGTTGTTTTGTAGGAATCGTTTGCGTGAAAAAATCTTGGTCTATTTAAGTCTTCCTCCTTAAGCTTTGCCGGCTCGTCTGCTCCAGTGCCGGCAACCCCCGAATCCACAAATCCCGATCCCCATTCCCGCACCCCCATCTTGCAAAGATGACATCGTGGAAACGCTTCGTGAAGGACCGTACGATGGCCATGTCCCCCCCGAGTGCGGCCGCCTGCGCCGAGAGCGCGGCCGCCTACGCCGAGAGTGCCTCCGCATCAGCATTTAGCGCGGCTGCTTCCACCGAGAGGGCGTCTACGGCAGCCGACAGGGCAGCTGCAGCAGCCGAGACGGCTGCAGCTGCTGCTGTGATGGCGGCTGGAAACACCGAGAGTGCTCGAGCTACCGTCAGTGTTGCCGATGTTGCCCTGGCCCAGGTCGAGGCCATCCACGCCAAGATATTCCAGGCCACCTCGGAATCTAGCATGCAACCCACGTCCGAAAAGGCGGCGGTGGCCATGGAGCACCTGCTTACTCATGAGGTCGTCGAGCGGGAGCTGGAGATGCAGGGGATCGAGGAGTGCCGGGAGGAGGAGTTACGCGTGGCCCAGATCGAGGTAAAGAAGAGTCTGTCCATCGAGGAATCAGCGGTGGAGTACCAACGCGAGCTCTGGTGCAGCCACTACTATGAGTACTACAACCTTGAGGGCGGCGCCGAGGACGAGGATGAGGACGCGGTCGACTTCAGCAGGGGGGACGCGGAGTCCACCAACGGCGGCATGTCGCCAGGACAAGTCATCGACATCTCATCTCACACCAGCTACGCATGGGCCGGCGCGGCGGCAGATTTGTTAAAATTATTCATACTTAGGCTTTGTTTTTAATGCTGGTCTTTTGTTAGAGAAATGTTTAGGTGAACTATCTCTGTTTAATTACTAAAATTGCTCGATTCAGTAAGTCTGGTCTCTGTGCTGTACGCTCTTTTGTGTGCCCAAATTAGCAAGCGATGTTAAATTATGCAATGGCGTACGCGGGGAAATTTCCACCAAAATTTAATTTTCAAACTCATCCAATGCGTGTTAAGCAGAAGAATCGTTTGTGATGCACACTATCGTTCAAAGTGAATGGTGTTCGGCGGCACCGTGCGCAAAGTTTCCCTCCACATTTCAAAATTTTTGACCTACCACTGAAATATCTACCCTCCCCCTCCCCATCCCCTTTTCTCCCCGACCACAAGTCACATTTCCCCTGTTTCCCCCTTCCTTCCTTCCTAAGCTATAGCCGCTTCCTTGCTCTCGTCGTCTCATATCCTACTGCCGGGGTCGCCATGGTCATCTTCAAAGACCTCACCAGTGGTTCCTCCTCCGACAACGACTCCACCACCCGGGTATGCCTCTCTTCTCTCTCTTCCTCACTCTCGTCGTCTCGTATCCTACTGCCGAGGTCGCCATGGTCATCTTCAAAGATCTCTCCAGCGGTTCCTCCTCCGACGACGACTCCACCACCCGGGTATGCCTCTCTTCTCTCTCTCGGGCTATGACTTTGAATGAAGGATTTTTACCCGACGGTCGATTTGAGTCATTTCTTCCTCTTGTAGTTCCCTAGGACCTTCAATTGCAATGAATGAAGTGGGGTGGCTGAAGATCTGCCTGCTCATTGTCGCCATCAATCTCCATGTGTGAAGCTAGTTGCGTTTGAATCTGTGGACAGTGGGAGGAAGTTTCTGGCATGTGCAGAGAAGGTTAGATCCACTTTCGTTGTTACAAATCATTTGTTAGATGTGATTCAGACACTGTCATGGTCCCAACCCATTCATATCACACCTTCAACCAAATGCATCCTAAGACAGTGTCACAGTTTGTACCTAGTATATAAAAATGTTTCCATCTCTTCAGCGGTGCCATTAGAAAATTATTTGGCACTGCTTCAGCAGTTTGTGGAGCCAACTTGTCCACACATCCGAGCAGCCAAGCAGTAAAATACAAAATCTTTATGCCACTAAGGAACTGGGCGTCGGAGCAACTAGGTGCTCTGGAGTTCGGGTACCTCATTTTTTTCCGCTGCATCGGCTCGCCAGTGCAGGGCACCGGTGCAAGATGTAGCAACAGTTGTCTTTACATTGGTTTTGGCATACATAGTGGAAGCCTTAGTGCTATTAGTTCTATGTTACTAAATTTGTGCATTTACACACATGTTAGTATCAATTTGCTGTCATCCAAAAACTGTCGCTATGTTGTTGCAGTTATATTTACCTTCCTCATAAAATGTTCAATTTGTTATTTATAGTACATGAGTAAGAACTTGTAGCGTTGTTGTAGTTAATTATAGCTTCTGATGTTTCAGAATTTGATTGTTGTCTCAGTAGCAATTAATTCATTTGCACATTGATCTTTTTGAGAAGACATGTCATAATTAACCTGTTTCTTCAGTTTTTCAAAATAAGTATTTGGTGATTTTCTATGTTGCTATAAACCCATTTTCCCTACAATTGTTACTGATCTAGTTTTAAATATTATACGATGAACGGAAGTATTCTTACTTGGAGTGGGTTGATCAAGAGTGGCCACAGTCTTTGAAGATGTGCCTTGCAAAGCTCTAGAGTATGTATGAGGAAGAGAACAGAGGTAGGCTTAGAGAAAGTGTTGTCAACGCTGAAGAATATTTGAAGATGGGAGATAAAAAGAGGAAGGTGGAGAATGAACTCAGATTTTTTAAATCAGACTTTGCTAAGATAGTGTTGGCGAAGGAGGAGGCACTTTCCCAGTTGGCCAGTGCAAAATAGGTTCTTACTGAACTCAAAGCAGAGGTGGATAAGATGATCCTGGATGATTATTAGGGAAATGAATATATTTTTCTAATTTTGTTCTTATGAAGCTGAACTAGCTATATGTTGTATTATGTTGTTTTCAGGAAGCTATTGTACTGTGATGTTAAAATATATTTATGTGCCTGATATGAAATTGGCAAATAGCTATTCGATATGAAATGTGAATTTGCATAATACTGGAATTATTAATTTTAAACTAATAAACCTGCTAAATGGGTCATGGAACTTTGCAAACGGTTCTAGCAGTAAAAACGCTTGTGATTAGCCCAATGCCACACAGTTTTCTTCATCAAATCATGTGTGATGTAGTCGATAAAAGCAAACGGTTAACCAAGGCAGAGCGTGTATGATAGTTACATGTATCACACATGAGCCTATACATAAACCTGTGTGGGATGTACATACGAACGGAAACATTTTCCCTGGATTGACTGTGTGGGATGTACATAAGAACGAAAATGTATTCCTTGGATTGACTATGTGTGATATACATACCTACGGAAATTCTGGGATTCACCATGTGGGATGTACATACCTACGGAAATGTTTTCTGGGATTCACCGTGTGGGATGTACATACCTACGGAAATGATTGGGTTTCTATGGGTCACCCGATCGCACACGAACTCATTTGGTGTCCCAGGAGGGCCTATCCCTGACGGTTTCTGGGTCGTGTGGGAAGGACCCCCTAATCGCCCACACTCACTAGGTGACGGTTCCAAATGCCGTCGCGGAAAGGGGGTTTACACCATTTGTATAGCACCGATGCATACCAATGATCACTTGAACAAGTACATTACTACTCCTTGTGAACCCCTTGTTGATCCCTTGCGTCCTACCCATGATGAGTCTCTTGACATGATTCACAATCTTAGAACTATCAATCTTATCACTAGAGGCTTGCCTAGAAATTTGATTGGTCACTTGCCAACTCTTGATTGTGCTTATACTATATGGAGATTTCTTGAGGAACGATTTCTGGACTATTCCTTGAAAAACTTAGATGAGATTCTTCACAAGTCTATTGCTTTGAATAAGATGAACCAATGATCCTAAGTTTGGAGATTGTTTATTTGAGGTTACCAATCTTATGCGTGCCAAAGGAGATTGTGGAATTATTAGCAATATTATTTCAGAAGCTATTAGAATTCATAGAGATGAACATTGCACTACAAAAAAAAGACACATCCGTGACATTTTGGGCCAAACGAAAATTTTTTTCTGTCATACATATGACACTTCTATGATGATAATTGTGACAAAACCCGGTATCATCATAGATGTGGTGGGCTCCTACTTCTATGACAAAAAATCATGATAGAAAATGGGCTTTTCGTCCTGGGCAGGCCGGAGATGCAGCTGCATGACATTCTTTGGGCCGTCCATGACGGAAAAAACCGTGGTAGAAGCTATGGGGAGGAAAAATTTGGGGAGTTGCCGGTTACGGTGGGAGATCGATGCGCGTTTCTCTCGTACAGGTACAAGCGTGTGTGCGAGGCATTGGCTCTAACTGAACCCGAGCGAGGCGTTGGGCTCTAACTGAACCCGAGCGATTGCACTGCAGGCTACGCGTTACTGAACCCGAGCGATCGATCGATGGCTGTTAACTGAACCCGATGGAGCGATTCCTTCGCTACTGCTACTAACTGAAGCCGATCGATTGGATGAACAGTGAGCGTTGCGGGGGGGTTTGGATGAACAGTGAGCGGTGGCGTTGCCTCTGGATGAACAGGAACCCGTGGTGTGGAGGGCTGGATGAACAGTAGACGGTGGAGGGGTGGTTGAACAGGACCCCGTGGTGTGGAGGGCTGGATGACCTATAGACGGTGGAGGGGTGCCCGTGGAGGGGTGGTTGAACAGTAGCCGGTGGAGTAGTGCGCGGTGGAGGCTGGATGAACAGGAGCCCGTGGAGGCTGGAGGAGGTCGACGGTAGCCCGTGGAGGCTGGAGGAGGTCGATGGTGGAGATGAACAGTATCCCATGGAGTCCCGTTTTGCGGTACGCCACACCCCTCCCGATGAACAAGACCCTCGTTTCGACCGCAGCGCTCCAACACAAGTTTGTTTGGTCCATTTTGCGGTACGCCACACCCCTCCCGATGAACAGGACCCCCGTTTTGACCGTAGTGCTCCAACACAAGTCCGTTTCATCCGTTTTGCGGTACGCCACACCCCTCCCGACCAACAGGACCCCCGTTTCGACCGTAGGAGGTCTGTTTCGTCCGTTTTGCGGTACGCCACACCCCTCCCGATCAACAGGGCCCTTGTTTCGACCGTAGGAGGCCCGTTTCCTCCGTTTTGCGGTACGCCAGACCCCTCCCGATGAACAGGATCCTGTTTCAAACGTGGCCGGTCAAACACAAGGCCGTTTCCTCTGTTGTGCGGTACACCAGGCCTTGTTTCCATCGCTTGTTCTGTCCAAGCCCTCCCGATGAACACGACCACGCATTCCGTTCCGACCCAGCCGGTTGGCTCCCACGCGTTCTGTTGCCTCCCGATGAACATGACGCATTCTGTTGCCTCCCCATGAACACGACGATGACGTTGTTTCTCCATTCCGATCCAGCCATGTACGTATGCGCGAGTAGGCATTCGAGACCCTGCCCGTATGTACGTACATGGTCGTATTTTCTTTCTTGCACCCTCGCCGCTATATGTACGTGTACGTGCGCGCCTCTACTACGACCAGTATGTACATACACGTTCACGACCATAATGACAACGCTACGTACGCTTCGACCAGGTGGGTCCCGACTGTCAGGCACTTCCTTGCTTGCGAAGATGTAGCTGGTGGGTTCCAGCAGTCAGGGGGGCGAATCGTTTTGTTTTTTTTTGCCCGGACGCACTTCCTTGCGTGCGAAGATGTAGATGGTGGGTCCCAGCAGTCAGGGGGGTGAATCGTTTTTTTTGCCCAGACGCACTTCCTTGCGTGCGAAGATGTAGCTCGTGGGTCCCAGCAGTCAGGGGGAAACATCTTTTTGCGAACTACGATGGCCCGTCCGGTGGGTCCCCGCTGTCAGGTGGAGGAATAATTATTTTGCACGTAATAAGGAGGCACTTCCTTGCGGCCGCCGTGGACCCAGCTGTCAGCCTCTCCACGCACAGTACTCTTCCGATGGAAGTCGGTCGTTGATCACATTAACCACACCGCGCCGAGAGCACCATGGCGGTGGATGACGGCAAGGCCTAGGAAGGGGACGACGCGGAGCCGGGGAAGATGCAGCAGTGGATGCCCACGCGAAGAGGAGTACGAGGGTGAGGCTGCCGTCGCTGCAGAATAACAGGGGGTGTGGGTGAGTAGAGGGATGGCCTGGCCAGCGGTGGGAGTAGTAGGGGGCGGTGAGGCCTCCGCGGCATCACAGCCGGCCATGGGAGGCAAGAGCACGCGGCACGACCGGCGCTGCTTTGGGCGGCTGGAGCACGAAGACCAGAGGTTCAAGAAGCACTACGGCCGTTGGATGGACATCATACGGTCACTGGACCTAGAGTCGTTCATATTGACTAAGTTGACAAAGCCCTCCGTCCACGTAAACTTAGTAGGCCCACAAGTCAGCCTCCCACCAAGGTGAGTCCCAGCTAGCAGGGGGAGTATTCATTTTTTTGTGCGTAATAAGGAGGCATTTCCGGTGGGTCCGAGCTGATAGCGGGGGGAACGTTTTTTTCGCGAGATACAGAGACCCTTCCGGTGGGTCCCAGCGATCAGGTGGAGGAATCATTATTTTGCGCGTAATAAGGAGGCATTTTCCTGTGTGGGCCCCTACTGTCAGCCTCTTTCGATGGCTGTTGTTTGTTCACCATGTTGACCTCGCCGCGCTGAGAGCACAAACGCGGTGGATGAGGGCGGGGCCCAGGAAGACAACCCCTCGGAGCCGGCGAAGCCACCGCAGCGGATGCCCACGCTGAGGGGAGAACGAGCGTTGACTGGTCGGCTGCGGGGTGAGGCTGACATCACCGGAAAATAACAGGATGTGTGGGTGGTTAGAGGGATGGCCTGGCGGCAGCACAGCCAGCCACGGGAGGAGGGAGCAGGCAGTCCCGCCGGCGCTGGGTTGGGCGGCCGGAGCCGGAAGATCAGAGATTAAAGAAGCACGGTGGCGGTTGGATGGACATCCAACAGTCACTGCTGTGTGTTGACTAAGTTGACAAAGCCTTCCGTACGCGTCAAAAAAAATTTAGGACAGCGCCATCGTCAACGTAGTAGGCCCAGAAGTCAGCCTCCAAATCTGTGGAAAACAGCATACAACCCATTAGCCATTATTTTCAATAATTTACAGCCCATTTGCTAATTCTTAAGGACATTTGAAGCTCATATTCTTTTTATTAGCATTACAGACCATATATTCTGGGCACTGCTAAAAAATTCAACGAAATTTTGCATATTTCGGTGGGGTCTGAGCTCTTTTAATCATGAAATTTCGAGTCACGTTAAAAATAGTTTTCAAAACATTATATCAAAATAAAATTCAAAAAACAATTCTTTGCAAAAAAATGAATGAAATTTAGAATCTTAACTAGCAAGATGCCCGTTCATTGCACGGAACATGAAGATGCATTTGTATGAGTAGTTTATCTTGTGGGTGAAAAGATGATATTTTAATATAATTGCCAGTTGGCTTTGGTTTTTATAAGAGTAGAGAGTAGAGAAATCCTGAAAAATGATATTTTAATGCAATTGTCGGTTGGCTTTGGTTTAAAAATTTACAGCCCATTTCTTACAACTTATAGCCCATTTTCTGGGGAAGCTCATTTCTTATCCCTCCTCGTCTTGAAAGATTTGCAGCCCAGCAGGGCTGAGAAAAGCAAGTAGGCCTTGGTTTTGGTATTCTCCTAAAAAAAGAACAGGGCTAGCCAATTTCAGAAAGAAAAAAAATATCAACTGGGCTCATCATGTGCTTAATAAAAGCGTAAGCGTGGGCTAGACGGGCCAGAGCCCCTGCACAACACGCAGTTGAGCTCCGTCTCTGAAACTGAAAAACAACTGGGCGAGCTGTTGGGTCCTTGGTGTTATCCGCTCGTTGTGTAATTTTCTCGTTTATTGACTACATTGACAATGGCGTGGAACCTAGTTGTCAAACAATTAGGAGGAAGTATTGTTTTGGCTTGTAATAACGAGGCACCTGCTTGCGAAATGCAATGACCCTGGTGGGTCCCTACTGCCAGCCTCTCCACATACAGTCATCTCCTGATTCCTCTTGGTTGTTGACCATGTTGACAACACCAGACAGCGGCGAGTACAGCGAGCTAACCAAGGCGGAGAACGACGGCAAGGCCTCTGACTGGAACGAACAGCAGCCATGAAAGATGTGGCGGTGTAGTGGCAGGTCGAGGGGACTACGAGGGCAACAACATGCAAGTCAAGCATACAAATGGTACAAAAAGCCCAGGGATTAATTGTTCATCAAATTTTTAGACAAAACCCAGATTGAACATGACAGTAACATCTAACCCAACCACTCTTTTTTGCAGTCACAAACAAATGGACCGGTCTGATCCATAAAATCAACATCCTGTGCAAAAAAGATTTATTTTAGGATGTCTACAGCTTGTTGTAAATAGAAGCCGAGCACATTTAGAAGCCCATTTGTCCACCTGAAACTTCTTTTTTTGCTGTTCAACATGTTCGTCCGTGAGAAATCTCTTGCTGTAAAATTAAGCCTCATGGACAATAGTAACCTCGCATTCAACAGGAAGAATGTGATAAAGCTTTTGTTTGCCTGGTTGGATGCATATCGTACCATCGTTATTGTCCTCAAACAAATGTCATGAGAACTGAGAAAATCCTTGTGCTTATTACGCCCACGATTGGTTATATGTTTTTGTCCATGTGGTTTTGCCTAAGTAGACATGAAGATTGAAAACAGTTAAGGTCTGAAAAAAGAGTATGTCGAAAGAACGACAGCTGAACAGTTAATTCTAGTACAATATATACGGGCTTTCAATGTGCATGAAATCATCACACCTATGTATAAATTCTCCAGAGATCGAAAGCATCACAGCAAGCCAATAATTATGTCCAGATCAAAAGTATACATTCTGATATATATGATCTTGACAGAATCCAGCAGCATTGATAGGCTATCAATGGACGAACTCTTCATTGAGCATATAACATAATATTAGTACCCAAAGTGTACTCCAAGATGATATAAAACTTATGCGCATAAATGAAAAATGCAGCATATGATTACAAATGTGTAGATGATAATATACGGTACCTGAAAAGGTGAGGAGCCAAACACCAACTCCTTGTGATCATTAAACGGGTCACGAATTACACCCAAGGTCTCTAGTTTGGGTGCAGAGACGCCAGTTATTTCTGAAGGTGTATAACAATTATGAAGGAGCAACCTTTCAAGTGAAGGGGCATCTTCGAAACAAATTCCAATGCTTTTAAGGTGAGGTGACTTTATTTGGAGACAACTGATACCGATTTCTATTCCCAAAACAATCAGCAAGTGCTCCAGGGCAGGGCAACTAGAGTGGATGATGCTATGCAGTGAGGCCTCCGACAGATAAACCACCACAAGCGAAAGTTTTTTTTAGCAGTGGGAGTTGAAGCATTTGTTCCAGATCGTCTGGTAGATGGCACCGGGCGAAGGTGGCGGTGTGGAGAGAGGAGGAAAACCGCGAGATGGACAATGGTGGTGTGGGCACGAATTCTTGGTATGTTCGTGGTATGAAACTTTCGTGGTAATGGTAGAACTCAAACTGCTGGAGTTTTCCGAATTCAGGGGATGTCAGCCAAGCGTCCACCTTGTCGGGTATGGACAGCAGGTAGCTTGTCGGGATGCAGAGGCATTGAACGGGGCCCTGCTGGTGAGAAGAGACGATGGCTTTGATGAGATCAAATTCAGGAAGGACAGATATCTGACGACAGTCGAGATTGAGGGGTGCGGTGCACCATAGAGGGCGCCACCGAGTTGAGAGGACTTGTGTGCGGCAGCAATCCTTGGTGGGGAGAAGTGAGATGATCTCCTCAAGGATGACGTCCGGGAGATCGCTGATGCGGTCCACTAGAGATTCTACCGGTTCCTCAGATCCGGGTGGGGGGGGGCTCGCCGCTTCTCCCCGCGCTACCGGGTGCGGGATCTACAACCGGCGTCATCGCTGGCGGGAGCCTCATCTTCTTGGAGCTGGGGCCAGCGGACTCCATTTTCCTTGTGGGCATCGTGCCGAGCTCACGGGTTTGAGCAGAGTACCCAGAGACGAGCCTAGTGGCAGTGCGAGTGGGGAAGAAGGAGGGCTGGGGATTTCTGTAGGAGTGGAAGAAGAGGAGCAGGTGTTTTCTGTACGAGTGAGGAAGAAGGTGAGCGGCGTTTTCTGGACGAGTGAGGAAGATTGGGGAGTGGGGGGAATTGGGTGGGGAGACAGAAGCGGGAGAGCGACCTGTTCGTGTTTATAAGGCACGCTGCACTAACTACTCGCTTTTTCCCAAGAACCGCTCTCTTCTTTTGTGTTGCTGCATGACTGGCCATGCATGCAGGATGCATGTGCCCGTCGGCCACTGCATGCGCCTGGTTTGTTACTAGGCCTATTTAATAGGGTGGTTATGGAGTAAATTAAGGAGATTTATTTTCTCTGTGTGCATCCACCAAATTAGAGGATGTGGTACTAGATGCAGACACTAACATTAAAGTAACATTCAGAAGAACAAAAGTTCAGCATGTCTATGCATCTCAATGATTCACCATACTATAACCAATATACAAAACTGTGAGAAGGTGTGGAAATAAAGAAAATCGGTCGATGCTTCTCTGAGCAAAGGGCCTCCCTGCGCACACATTAATTTCCTAGGCATGCTTGTTTCTTCTCAATGTTGCGAGCACTTTGAGCATGTTGGCAACTCCACAGCTATCTAGCTGCCTCATCTTGCAATTGATGCTGACACATTTGCAGCAAACACATGAGGCAATAGAGATGACTCAACATGGGTCTATATTGTGTAGTTCCCCTGATATCCTATTCATTGTCCTGAATATGAAAAGATAGGAAAACTGTAGCTATACTTAAACGGTGTTGCAAAACAGTAGCACATATCAATAGCTCGGCATGACAAAACACGATCATATGGACGAAGGGGATACTGACCTGCCTGAGGAAGATTACATATAATTTCATAAGTCCTTGGTTGATTTCCACCTTCGGCTGCACTGCTTGTTTGCTCCTCAAGACATGGCAGGATCGTTCCGCACTGCATTCGGCAAGTCAACGTACGAATAAGCTAATTTCGTCTTGCGGTGGTCATTGTACCTAGTTACGAATGTAGGAATACCTGGAGCACTATGAGGTTAGCTGATAGCAGGTAGATGCAGCCATATAAATTTTGTGCGGTGCTACCAAAATTGAGGTTTGTATCCCTTCCTGTTCTGAGAATTCTTCTTGAAGTTGGTAGAATGTGACGGCTTGTTCTTTGCATCAAACTTGCCTTTCCCCTGAGATTTGTTCTTGTTGTGTTTTGGGGCTGGTTGGGCTGGAAGTTCTTCTCGTGTACCATGTGGGCACTAGAAGCTCCCTCGGCGACCCGAGCATGTGTGTATTTTGCTCTCGCCTTCTCCTCAAAATCAAGAGTGCTAATGAGATCCAAAACAGAAAACTCATGTCTCTTGTTTTTCAGAGAAGTAGCAAAATCGTTCCACGAAGGTGGAAGCTTGGCAATCATGGTCGCAGCAGCAAATTTGTCCGGCAACACACACTTAAAGTACTCAAGTTCCTTAGAGAGTGACTGTATCTCATGAGTCTGCTGAACAACAGAGCGCTCATCAGTCATCTTGTAGTCATAGAATTGCTCCATGACGTACAACTCGTTGCCAGCGCCCGAGGGCCCAAACGTGGTCTCGAGTGCAGCCCACATGTCTTTGCCGCTGTCAAACAACATATATGAATCCACAATAGAATCGTCAAGAACACTCAGCAGGGCGGCTTTGAAGAGGGTATCCATGTTCTAAAAAGCTTACTGCTGTGTAGGATTAAGATCACCCTCAGGCTTACCCTTAGTGGCGTCATAGCAGCACATGATCTGAAACCAATATATTGCTCTTGTGCGCCACCTTTTATATTGCACCCCCTTAAAAGTAGGCGGCTTCAAAAGCACGGCAAAACAGCTCAGAGTAAATTGCCTGTGATCAGGTTTTTGGATTGGATTGTTGAATATATGAGCAATTTAGTATGAGATTTAATCCGAATCAGCAGTAAATAGATCATGATGACAATTGCGAACATCAAAGTAATGATGCGGACTAAACCAGGAGGACAGAATCACATACTGTACAGCGGGAGCAGAACCGATGTGGTTGATGTTGTCACTCATGTCATTGATGAAGAGGTTACCGTGGTCGGGGAAGAAGGCTGTCGTTGAGGAAGTCGTCGCTGGCAGCAGTCACAGGAGTGTGCTCCCCAAAAACCTGATTGCCCCTCTCCCGTATAGGATCACGAAAGGCGGGGTTCGGAGGACTGCTGTCCCTTCTCGCGGTGCATGCCGGAAGGAGGGCTGGAGAAGAATTGCGTGGCGGCGCTAAGATCTGGAACGGTGCGAAACTATATGATACAGCGGCGGCTAGGGTAGAGCATGTCAGGTCGGAGTATAATAGTAGGCCTTTGGCCCCCAAACCCCACGTCCAAGTCAATAATAGCTCAAAAAAAGAGTCAATAATAGCCCCACCAAGGTTTATTAGAAAAAAGAGGAGTAATTAAGGCGTCCGTTAGTCCCTTTAGTATAAATACAATATCATTAATAATGGCCCCACCTTTTGTCTCACAAAGTAGAGTATGTTGGAGTACAACCGGCTACACGTTTACAATCCACTTCTCTTCTCTCTCCTCTTCTCTCTCCTTCTACTAAGAACAAATACTATACTTAAATCCTTATAGCCTGCTTATGTCATCTAATTATAGTAGTACTTGCTCTAAAAGTTACTATCCACTGTGTAGTCTGAAATGTCGGGCGTGCAGCGGGCGGTGCCCTCGGTCAGTGCGCCGCTTCAATGGCGGAAGCAGTGAGAGGTCGCGTCGCCCTGACTTGCCATCAATGTGGAGCGGCGGGCTCAACTGGCGCCAGGCGGGAAGCGCGCGCGGGAGGGGGGAGGGTTTTTTGTTGGGCCAAGAAGGTGAGAAGCCAACTTGGGATCGGTCCGGACGGGGAAATATCATGTGCTCCCATACTCTGCATATGACACTAGTGTATGTTACTACTCCCTCCTTTCCGGTTTATAGAGATGTTTAGAGTAACATAGTAATATGTTACAGTACAAGTTACTCCCCACTATGACCAGCCTTGACCTCTCCCAGTGCTCCACCATGTATAGCTGCTAAGCCTGCCACGTAGGCATAAAATATGATGTGGCACCAATAAACTAAGCACCTATGCATTGAACACTTGAGTTACTAAGCCATTTAATGCACTTAGCACCTCATCTAAAGAGCATTAATAGTATAGCCAGCTGCTGGCTATAAGACTACAGCCCATCTTATAGTCAACATGTACTACAAAGTGCCTAGGAGCACGTGCTAGAGCTGGCTCTTCACGAAGAGCCCGCTTACCTTCTCTCTCCTCTTCTCTTTCCTCCAACTAAGCAGAAATATACTACTGTTTATTCCTTATAGCCCGCTGACTCAGCTCAATTGTACTTACTCTAAGCACATCTAAGCACTTGCTAGCACCCCCTTGACCGTGGACCTTGACGGTGTACGTCACCTTGTGTCTCATAATTTTCCTCGTCGTCATCTGAGTCCTAGAAGATCTCACCCACATCATCATTAGCATGCAGCCGCCTTGATAGACAACGTGCGCAGAAGGAGTAGAGGCGACTGGGGACGCACCACCACCACGTCGTGGGCACTCCGTATGTGCTCGTGTGCGTGCAGCATGCATGTTTTTCCATCGATGCTAGCTCTAAGGCCGAGGCTGCGGTCGTCTTCGTCTCCGACTAGTAGTTGAGCAACAACGGCAAAGAGGTGCTGCAAGAGATGCGTATGCGCCATTGCGTGCGAGCTTCGCCATAGCACGACGAACCGGACGTCGCCGCGGATGGCGCATGCCTCCATGCAACCGAGTGTGTGCGCATGCATGTGTTATTCACGTGCATTCTGCGGCCGAGCGTGTGTGCATGCACGTCTTGTGTACGTGAGTTGTGTGCTCCATGCTGTGCGCGTATGTGCATGAGTTGGATCGGATGGAGTTAGTGAGTTTGCTTGTGTACATATTTTAGAGCGTAGATTCACTCATTTTGTTTCGTATGTAGTCCCTTATTGAAATATCTAAAAAGACTTATATTTGGGAACGGAGGGAGTATAAAACATCTTCAACTTAGCATCCTGATGTACCCTTTCTAGTGGTTAGCGAAAAGTTCATGTTCTTTTAGTTGTTTATAGGTGGGCAGGCGGCAAAAAACAGGGGAAAACACGCAAGGTTCCTTGCAGACGCTCTACCGCGAGGTTCCTTGCTCCTCCTCGGTCGTCGGGAATCTATGCTCTTCAACTCTTTTCTTTTACGTGAGCTTTGTTCATCCTTTTCCCAACACGCGAGACATCTAGCATCAAGGTGCACGTGTCATGCAAGAAAATGGAGATAATGAGATAAGCAGTG